>NC_044912.1:28201112-28504223 GCF_001633185.2 Quercus lobata | reverse complement strand
GTGAACTCAACACCTCGTATCCAACTCCTAACAAGGGTGTTGGAATCATAGACGTGGCAAGAGAGATTCGACAAGAACTCTCTAATTAAGGCAGTTGGGGGTGGATGATCTATCTCTAAGAGAGACAACCAACCTCTAGACTCAAAGTTAGCCCTAATGGCAAGATCAATCTCATCTAAAATCACAGCACGCTCAGCCCAAATCTTACGCTTATAGTTCAAAGTCTCAAAGGCCTCTTTGCTTTTATCATTCCTAAACACCTCACTCCTAGAGGGAGACTCAGAGGAAGTGGAAGGTGTCCTATGGGCTCTAGTTTTCCTAGGCATGATGCTAGGATAAGGACCAAGATACAAAACAAAGGAACAAAACAACAAAAAAAAAACACCAAGGGCAGACTGCAAGTTAGCACAAAAAAAATATAGAACAAAAATCTATATGATGCATGAACAAATTAAATGGCATGATGCATGTCCTAATGCAGTGCAATTAAGTTCAAATTAAGTTCAAATTCACAAAATTGGCTTGAGCATAGAGTTTCTAACACAAAAACCCCAAAAATTTTGAAAAACCACTTGATCAATTTGAAAGATATTGACTAATTGATCATCATACAAGATAGATTTAAGAAAATAATGACCAATTACATCAAATCAACAAGCCAATTTCATCAATTTAGCCAAATTTGAACAAAATCTCCAATTCGGGTTAATTACAAGCCCTAGAATTTTCAATTCCTCAAAAATCACAAAATTGATCAAATTAAACCACAAGGATCATGATTATAACATCCTAAAACAAAACCCAATGATCAATTTCACAAGATATGGTTTGTATCATCAAAAACCCCAAAATATGCTAAGTCCGAAAATAACCCTTCAATGCATGAAAAAATGCATGTAAAACAGAAAATAAATGAAAAAGAGAGGGTAAAATGGACATACCGGCTTAGGGAGAGAGAATCCTTGCAAGAAAAATGGAGGAAAACGACAAAAAAACTCAGTGGAGCCTTGCCTAGTCGGAGAGAGAGAAAAAAGTTTGAAAAAGTTTTGAAAAAGTGATTTGAACAAGTCGAATCTGAGTTTTTAAAAAACCTGATTCATGAGTTTCGATTGATCGAAAAACAGTTTTGATCGATCGAAACAGACAGAGGCTTGTTAAAACATTTTAAAAAAATTTCGATTGATCGAAAAATAGAATGGATCAATCGAAACTGGCAGAGGCTCACTAAATTTGAGGAAAAATACAGTTTTTGAAAAAACATTTAGGAACAACTCAAAGCATTGAAATTGAGGAACAAAATGCATGAATATGTGATGATATGATTTTCAAATACAAGAATTTAAGCCCAAAATTTGCAAAATTAAAATTTCTTGCATTCTCCATAAATTTTCAAGCATCAAATCAATTTTGCACAAAATTCAAAATATTTGCAAAACTTGGTTAGTCAGACCATAAACACACACAATAACATGTACAATGTTTAGCAAGGAGTAACTTGTAGTGTGTGCAACTAGCAAAAACTTGAGATACATGTGAGGTGATATGTGAATAGCAATCAACCACAAAGTCTGCAAAATTCATCACATATAATTTAAAAGAGACTATTACCTAAAGAGTTACATCATATAACTCCCACATCTCTTAGATTATAAGCTTGCAATCATGTAAGTTTCTTGAATTATACCTCATAATATACACACCAATTTTAATTCATACAGAAACTTATTAAAAGGCCAGGATAATGTACACACCAATTTTAATTATGTGATTTTGGCATCAAGCCTAATAGTACACACCAATTTTAAGTATTTAAGCAATTAAACCGAGGCTACACCTTATGTTCTTTTTGTACTTGTGCTACACGATATGCACTAAGGTGCTCATGATTGGCTAGTGAACAATGGTGAGATGGTTATTTATGCCTTTCTCTAAAAGTTCAAGTCCGATAGTAAAAAACATGTGACTTCCAGATCACGACAAAGTGATCAAAAATCATAAACATCTTTCCCACACAACATGCACTACAAAACTTCAACTAATAAAGTACAATAAAAGAAGCTCATCCAAGCTAAACAAGGTACAAAAAAAATGTTATGTGAAAATAAATTGACCAACCTTGTTCTCAAAAACCAAGAAACTAGTGCAAAACACAATTTTCTTCATTTTTCTTCCCTTTCATCCCCCTCTTTTTTTTTTAATTAAAAAAAACACCTAGAATGAAATGCATGAATGTTATGCAATGCAAATCCTAGGAAAAAAAAAACCAAGGAACAATGGTCACAAAGGATAGAGCAATGAAGCACAAGAACCATGTTAGAAAGACTCAATTAGTTAGAATCTTTTGCATCCAAAACCTTTTAGATGTACCATGAGCATTGGAGTTCTTATTCACATGGGAATAATTACCAACTTCAAGATTGGAATAAAGGTTTAAAACCTTTTCGAATTCACCAATGAGTACCATAGGATCTTGTGTTTGAGGCACATGTACTTTTGGTTTGTTTGCTCTCTTTACAGCTTGCAGCTTGTAACAGTTTAGACGAATGTGTCCAGACTTTCCACAAAAGTGACAAACCCATGCAGATTTATCATGTATCTTGTCCTTAGATAGGGTAGGCTTCTTAGGTTTAGACTCTTTCAGATCAACCCTAATCTTCCTAGATGATGAAACTTCTATGGGTTTGACAACCTCACTCATAGGAGGTTTGACAGTTTCACTCACAATCTCACTCATAGAAGGTTCAGAAGAAAATGAAGGGACAAAGTTTGTGGAATGGGGAGCAGGCACAGAGATGCTTTCAACATAACCTAATCTAGATTTGTCAAAAGGAGACTTTTGAACACTCAACATTTGATCAAGTTTAGAACTAGCAGATCTAGTAACAGATAAATCAAGTTCCAAAAATTTAACATTATCAAGCAAAAACATATTCTCAATTTTCATATTGTTCAAAAGTTTATTAGCATCAAACAGTTTTACAAGCAAATTCTTCTTATCAAGCTCAAGAGATTCAATTTTCTTCAGCTCAAGTTCAACATTCATAGCATCCTTTACAGCAACTTTGCAAAGTTTATTATAGGCCTCTTGAAGGTCTACATCCTCAGAGAGAGTTCCCCATCAGAAGGGTTTTCTTCAACAGATATGCTCTCATTGACTACAGTAGTAGCAGTGAAAGTAATGAAGTTTCCATCCTCGTCATAATCAGACTCATTATCAAAAACTTCACCATCACTAAGGGTTACAGTCATAGCATCCTTTGCAGTAACTTTGCAAAGTTTATTATAGGCCTTTTGAAGGTCTGCATCCTCAGAGAGTTCCCCATCAGAAGGGTTTTCTTCAACAGATATGCTCTCATTGACTACAACAGTAGCAGTGAAAGCAATGAAATTTTCATCCTCGTCACAATCAGACTCATTATCAGAAACTTCACAATCACTAAGGGTTACAGCCATAGCCTTACCCTTAGACTTCAAATAGGTAGGACATTCAGATTTCATGTGACCATACCCTTGACATCCAAAACACTGAGGACCCATAGAATTATTAGAAGATTGACCTACTTTTTCTCTAGGTTTATCATTATTGTTAACCTTAGTGGGATCATGCTTCCTAAAGTTTCTAGGTTCAGCAGTGTTCGTACCTCTTGCCTTTCTGTTACTATTCCTGAGAAAGTTTCTAAAGTTCTTGGCAATGTAAGCAATCTCTGTAGTAGAAAGCTCATCATCAAATCCACCAACCTTAACATCATCAACTGACTTAAGAGCCATCGATTTGGATTTGTTAGTTTTGGGTAGGTCCAACTCATAAGATTGAAGAGATCCTACAAGTTCATCAATAGGGATGGAGTCCACATCCTTGCTCTCAATAATGGCAGTCACCTTGGGTCTAAAATCTTCAGTTAAAGATCCAAGAATCTTCCTAACAATTTTAGGTTGATCATAGATTTCACCCAAGTTAAAAGCAGAATTAACAATATCATTGAATTTAGTATAGAATTCATCAAAAGATTCATCATCAGACATCCTAATGCTTTCAAATTTTGAAGTCAATTGCTGTAATTTATTGATTTTGACAGCCTTTGTGCCTTCATACACAATCTGGAGGATATTCCAAGCAGTATGAGCAACCTCAACATTAGAGATTCATAACCTTGCTATTGAACGCAGCTGCTTCTTTTTGAGAAGTTTCCCACTCACTAACAGGAGTAGCGGGCTTCTCCCATCCGTACTCAACGAAGTTCCAGACTCTTTCATCAATCAATTTTAGGAATGCTTTCATCCTTACTTTCCAATAAGCATAATTATTCCCATCAAAGTGAGGAGGAATAACTAGAGAGTGTCCGTGTTCCATGACAACAGGGGTCAAGGATCAACTCAATGATCAAAATATCAACAACAAGAGAGCAACCCGCTCTGATACCACTTGATAGTTTTTAGACCCCTTAAAAACACAATTGAATTAACCTAGGTAATTAATCAAGTTGTTACTTAGTCCAATTTATCAAAACTAGGTTATCACAATCAAAACAATCATATCATGCAAAGCAGCGGAAAGATAAATAACATAGAGATATGATCACCCAAGAAACCAAACCGGTAAAAACTTGGGGATGATTTGACCTAGCTATCCTCAAGGTAAACTTGAATCCACTATCTTGAAAGAATCGAAATTCATACAATAAGACTTACAAGCCCCCAACCTCAACCTCTTATTGCTACCCACTAGTAGAACTTACTGACACGACCACGTGCAAACTCTGAATCCACGGACTCCTTCTTTCTTGGATTCACCACCAGATACAAGCACACCCACTTGTGTTTCTTTAAACTCCAATGGCAGCAACCGAGTTGATCATCAAGGCGTAGATAAAATCTCCTCCTTGAAATCCCTAAGTTTGTGTAAAGGAAAGTTCCTCTAGATCTCACAAGAGATTTACACAAACAGCAATATGAGCAATACTAAAACGTGGCTAGGGTTTGCCTTTTATACTTGGAACAAATTAGAAAACCCTAAAAATTTTAAACAACTAGGGTTGAGTTAGAAATCTACAGAAAAATGCATTCTGCCTGAGATTCGATCGATCGAGCCTAAGCTTCGATCGATCGAACCAGGCCGAAATGCACAATAACTTCTGCATTAGCTTGATTCCAACTTTACATAAAAGATACAAATTTGAGCAAGACTAAAACACTTCTAAACACATTGTTTTGATTATGGTTTGCTAACAATACACATTAGAGTTCTAAATACATAAAAACCTAAGTCTTTAGAACCTAACAAGGTATATCATCAATCAATTGTCTAAATTCAAGTTTTTGTAGTTTAAAATAACGCATAAAAGATGAGTTTAAAGATCAAATGGTAAATTATACTCGATTGGCATGAAAATATAATCCAGCGGTTGGATTTTCAAAATATGAATTCAATAATAAGTTATTGGTAATACCAGATTATCTTTTTTAGGTAATTAGTCTTTTTTTTTTTTTAATAATAATTGTACTGGTAATACTTGAACTAGGACTTAAGGAATTTTGCAAATAAATTGTGAATTTGTTTATGTTATGCTAAATTTACAGAGCTATGTGGGTGTTCCTTATTTTAATTTTTCAAAATATTAAAAAATAAAAATAAAACTTAGCAGTAATAGAAAATAATATAAATGGGAATTTCTTTTACGATATAAAATTGCATTAAACCATCTATTAAGTTTGACTGGGTTTGACCAATTTTAACTAAACTTTGACTGCACTTTTCTCTAAATCTAATCGTTGATTGTGACCATACTTTACCAGAATTAACCACTCATTACGCTCTTCAAATCCAACGGTTAGATTTCAAATCTATGTATGGCGCATGATGGACATGAGTTGTGTACCTATATGGTTTAACCAACTCTAACTAAATGACCTCGCTTTTCTCTAATCCAACTGTTTGATTGTGACCATAATTTACCATAATTAACCTTTCATTACACTCTTTAAATCCAACAGTTCGATTTCAAATCTAAGTATGGTGCATGATGGACATTTGTTGTGCACCTATATTGTTATATTCTCTCAATTTGACCATCCAATTGGTCTCAAATTTCACCAACACCAATATGTCACCGTACTCTTCAATCCCAATGATCAAGATTTGAATATGAATTTCACCAATTCCAATGGTCTTGGGACCATCTATTAAGTTTGACTAGGTTTGACCAACTTTAACTAAACTTTGACCGCGTCTTTCTCTAAATCTAATCGTTTGATTGTGATCATAATTTACTAGAATTAACCTTTCATTACACTCTTCAAATCCAATGGTTAGATTTCAAATCTAAGTATGGCGCATGATGGACATGTGTTATGTACCTGTATGGCTATGTTCTCTTAATCTGACCATCCAATTGGTCTCAAATTTTACAAACACCAATATGTCATCATACTCTTCAATCCCAATGATCAAGATATGAATATGAATGTCATCAAGATATGAATATGAATGTCATCAAGATATGAATATGGCACGTGTTAGACATGTGTTGTGTACCTCTATGTAGGGCTATCCAACGGGCCTAGGACCCGATCAAACTGCCTGAATCCAACCGACCCGAAGCCCAATAGGTCGGCCTGAAGCCCTTGACAGGTTGGATTCAGGTCCTTATCTCAGGAAAACCGACTATTTGGTTCGAGTAGTGGGTTAAAGGTTTAAAAACCCGTATAACCCGACCTGATCAGAGTTTTAAAAGAAAAAAAAAATCAGATCAAGATCAAATCACGTGTGAACTGAGGACTGATAAGACTGAGCATTTCCTTCTGCCTAATTGAGAACTACACGGCACCAGAGACTTCCTTCCATGCAAAAGCAGACATCAAATCACCAACAAGCATCAAAACGGCTAAAAGCCTAAAATTGGGATTAAAAGGCTGAAATTTTCCTTCAGCCTCTCTAAGTTCTAACTCTCTTCTCTCAAATTGGGACTAAAAGTCTTCGGCCTCTCTAACTCTCTTCAATCTTCAGCCTTCACTCTATCTCTCTCTCTACTAGCCGGTCCAGCCCCAACAGCTAGTCGGCTACCCTTCAAATCAAACTCAGATTTGATCTTTCCCATGCCTCTGTTCATGAATCATGGTTTAGGGTTTCAAGACCCAACTTGGCTACACTTATCAAAATCAAAATCAAATTTTCCCTCATATCTCTCCCTTATAAATTGGACTTTTCTCGAGTGTTCTTCATTCTCTCTGCTCTCTAGTCTCTCTACTGATTTCAAAATCTCTCTTTTTTATTTTGAAACAAACAAATCCCTTTACTCCTTAACACTCAGCCTCTCAGACTCGGCTTCCTAGTCTTAGATCAGGTAAAGTTTCTTCCTATTTCATCCCTCTTTTTCTGTATTTTGTTTTTGTGATTGGGCAAAAAAAGAGGAAGGCTTGATGATTTTCATTCCTTTGTTTGGTATAATCTGTTCTTCACGAGTTGATTAACTTGCCACAACAACTTGATGCTAGAAATTGCTAAGCTTTATTTTATGTTATTTGTTAATGTTGTGACCTGCTACTTAATTGAATTGAAACTCTTGTTTGCAATTAGATTGTTAAATGCATTATAAGGAATCTCATTTTCATTTCAACCTTGTACAAATATGTGTTCTTTATAGGCTATGATATTGAGTCACCATTCTAATAGACTAGAGTCTTTGACATCTCAGACAAAGTTTGTCATAAATTTATTTACTCAAGCCATCTGCTGCTAGTTATTTAGGAGGATGCATCTCATTCTTTATTTACACTATTAACTTTGTATGATAATTGATACATCAAGCTTTCCTCTTTTTTTGCCCAATCTGGGTTTATCATTTTGTTAGTGCTCTGTGTGTGATTTGTTAGTGCTCCCTGGGTTTATCATTTTCTTCCTTTGATTCATTATGTTAGTGCTCTGAGTGTGATTTGTATCTGCCCTGTTTTATTCCTTGTTTTGTTTGGTTTTTTTTTAATGATCAATATACTTGTATCTTCACTGTAAAAAAAGAATATGAACCCCTATTTTAACAAGATGAAATCCAAACACATTTTTATTTTCTTATCTGCCTGTTTTATTCTTGTTTTGTTTTGTTTTCTATGATCAATATACTTATATCTTCACTGTAAAAAAAAAAGAAGATGAACCCCTATTTTAAAAAGATGAAATCCACATTCTTATTTTCTTATCTAATTGTATTTTGTTGCTCATTTGTTTGATTCATTTTGCTTCTTAACTTAAAAATTTGAAATCCTAATTTTATACAGGAGTTGAAATCCTAGGCTTTTTGCTTCCTTTTCAAGGTTGAATCCCTAATAGCTAAGAGTTCTCTGAGGTATCATTTCTTTCTCTTTTAACTTCTTGTTATTGTTTGTGTGTTACTTTTATGGTTGTTTGCTAATGCATAAATTTGATGTCTTTAGGTTATGGAACCCTCAAGTGATGCACCCCTTTCCCAAGCAACACCTACTGCCACAACTGAACCTGTTGCCCAAGCTGTACCTACTGCCACTCCAATTAATGCTGAGGTTCCCCCACTTCCACCTAAAGGTAAAGGCAATGTGTGTAATAATAGGAAAAATTTTATTGCTTGGGACCATTTTGAAAAAGTAGATGTTGGTGAGGGTCATTTTAAGGCTGTTTGCAATTACTGTCAAAAAACTTATATAGCTGATAGTAAGGGGCATGGTATTGCTAATTTATTGAATCATACGCCAATTTGTGTTAAAAACCCTAATAGAAAGACACTTAAAGGGCAATAAACCTTAGCATTTGAACCCAAAATGGATGGGGAGGAAGGGTTTCAGCTTGTACCAACAGCCTTTACTGTTGAGGCTTCTAGAAAGGTACTTGCTGAAATTGTTATAATAGATGAGTTGCCTTTTAGGTTTGTTGAAGGGTATGAGTTTCAAAGATATGCGACAACCTTACAACCTAAGTTGCGAATTAGGGATATCCCATCTCGTCAAACTGTGGCTAGGGATGTGATTGGCATTTATGGTGTTGAGAGAGAGAAACTAAGGGGGGCCTTGAAGGGTTGTAGGGTGTGTCTTACTACGGACACATGGACGAGTATTCAAAATCTGTGTTATATGTCTCTTACAGGTCATTTTATTGATGATGATTGGAAGTTGCATAAGAGAATTTTGAATTTTTGTCAAGTTGAAGACCATAAGGGGGAGACTATAGGTAGAAAGATTGAGTTGTGTTTGCGTGAGTGGGGTATTAGTGGCATATTCACTTTAACAGTGGACAATGCTAGCTCAAATGGTGCCACCATTAAGTTTTTGGAAAATGTTACTAAAGATTGGGAGGGAACTGTTTTAGAACATGAGTTCTTACACATGAGGTGTTGTGCACATATCCTAAATCTAATTGTGGGGGATGGTATAAGAGAAATTGATGCATCCATTGCAAAGGTGCGTGAAGCTGTGAGGTATGTGAAGTCCTCACCAAATAGGAATCAAACTTTTGTGGGTTTTGTGGAGAGATTAGGTATTAAGTCTAAGTCTCTTCTTTGTCTAGATATACCAACTAGGTGGAACTCTACCTACCTCATGTTAGAAACCACACAAAAATTTGAGAAAGTATTCATACGAATGGACTTTGAGGATGATAGTTATTCTTCATACTTTATGAACAAGGAGAATAGTGGTGGTATGGGATCTCCTAGTAGTATTGATTTTCAAAATTGTAGGACATTTGTGAGTTTTTTGAAACTTTTTTACAATGCCACGAAAAAGTTTTTAGGTTCTTTGTACAATGCCACGAAAAAGTTTTTAGGTTCTTTGTATGTTACTGCAAACACCTTTTTTAATGAGATGTTTGTCATTCAAGAGAATATTTCTCATTTAAGTAAATCACAAAACCACCTCTTGAAAAACATGGCAACTAAAATGGAATCTAAGTTTCATAAGTATTGGGGAAAAGGGGATAAAATGAATCATCTCTTGTATGTGGCTGTGATTCTTGATCCAAGAAAGAAGTTGAGGTTTTTGAAGTTTTGTTTTTCTGAAATTTATGGGAATGAAGTGGCTGATGTGATGGTTGAATTGGTGAGGGATATCTTGGTCAACTTGTATGATTTTTACTCTCGTGTTGATTCACCAAATGTACAAGTAGCAAGTGGGAGGGAGAGGACACACATAGAAGGTGAGTCAATTGGTTGTAGCAATCCATATGCAATGGTTAATTCTAGGTTTGACCATTTTTTGGAGGCTGAGCAGTCCATAGGGTGTAGCAATGAGATTGACAAATATTTGGCTGAAAATTGTGAAAGTAGAAGGGGGGATGTGAAATGTGAGATATTGGGGTGGCGGAAGGCCAATTCAAATAGGTATCAAGTGCTGTCCAAATTGGCTAGAGATGTTCTGGCTGTACCTGTTTCTACTGTTGGTTCTGAGCCAGCGTTTAGTACCGGAGGACGCATACTTGATCCATTTCGGAGTTCACTCTCCCCACTTATGGTTCAAAATCTTGTTTGTGCACAAGACTGGCTTCAAGCCTTGGTTCCAATTTCTTTTCACAAATCAAAGGATGAGCTAGAGGCCTTGGAAGATGAATTTCATGATTTAGGTAATTTGTTAACTTCCAAACTTTTTTTCTATTAAGTGCTATTAAATGTGTCTTATGCAAATGAAATTTAATCTAATAGCCTTCATTTCTTTCTCTTTTCTAGTTATACGTCAAGCAGCAGCAGGTGGTGGAAGTTCAAGCTCAAGCAAAGGTATCTCAATTAGCATTGATGACTAATCACAAATTGGGTAAGTTTCTGCCCTTACTATTATTTCTATTGAGTTTGGTTCTGCTTTCTCTATTGTTTTTGGTAATTACTATTCTGTATTTTTTGGTATTGTCCTTATATTTTTTATTGATAAATATCTTTTTGCCCATTTTCTTGTAGGAGGAAGGACACACATTTTGTATAGGAGGCAGATTTTTGGATGCAATTTGGAAGTTCTTTTGGACAGTGCTTTTCTAACTGATAATTTATGAATCAACTCTTGCTTATAGGAAAGAAAACTTATTAAGTTTATAGGCTTTCTTTTCTATAAGTCATGGACTAAACTATATAGTAGTTGCTCTTTAAATGCTTTAGAAAAGCTATTTTTTGGAAATACTTAGATATTTCATAATTGTAAGTTTGTAACTAATTATAACTAGCTACTGCCTTGGTAGTTTACTGCCGTACACACTTGTAGTAACTACCTTTCTGCCTTCTTTAACTCTATGGAAATATTGCAAGAGATGCTCTTATTATCTTTTGTTGCCATACTTGTGGTGTGGCTGTGATTGAATTATTTGTTAGAATTTGTTTGCTAGCTTGTGTAAGTTGTGTTACATGTATGGAATAGTTGGCATAACTTGGCAGGTTTAATAGGTTGCCCAGGTTTACATGTATGGAATTTGTTTGCTATATCCTCTTGTGCTTTTGTTGCCCAGGTCCTAATGCTAAAGGCATTTTGAAAGATTTTCTTTCTTGTATTGTGTGGTTTTAACAGGTGGTTAGAAAGTAATAACATGTGTGTTTTTTAAGTGCTTGCAATTACCCATGTTGTTATGTGTTATGAATTTACTGTATTTTTGTCATTAGATATGAGCTAGAAAATTAAATTTGGACTGAAGAGCTGGAGGCCCAAAGGGTTCAAAGTTGTGTAATAGGCCAATTTGAAATAAAGGAGGTGAAAAGAGGCCCATTTGATATATATATATACATGATTTAATGATATAAATCTTTGTTAAAAGTAGTAAGCCCATTAATTTGGGCCCAAAAGGCCTGTCAAAAGTTGAATTAAAAAAAAAATTATGCAAATTCACAATTTTAGCCCAATTTCGGCCCAAACCCGCCTAACTGACCAAACCGACCCATTCAACTATTAACCCGAACCGCCGGGTCTGACCCATATATTGGGTCAGTTGCGGGTCAAATTTTTTATAACCTGATCCACTCGGGTCGAGTCCGGGTCAGGCCCAAACCCGAGTCGACCCGACCCGTGGACAGCCTTACCTCTATGGCTATGTTCTCTTAATTTGACCATCCAATTGGTCTCAAATTTCACCAACACTAATATGTCACCGTATTCTTCAATCCCAATGATTAAGATATGAATATGAATTTCACCAAGTGCAGTGGTCTCGGGACCATCTATTAAGTTTGACCAACTTTAACTAAACTTTGACTGCGCATTTCTCTAAATCCAACCGTTTGATTGTGATCATAATTTATTAAAATTAACCTTTCATTACACTCTTCAAATCCAATGATTAGATTTCAAATCTAAGTATGGCGCGTGATGGACATTTGCTGTGTACCTGTATGGTTATGTTCTTTCAATTTGACCATCCAATTGTTCTCAAATTTCACCAACATCAATATGTCACTATACTCTTCAATCCCAATGATCAAGATATGAATATGAATTTCACCAAGTGCAATGGTCTCGGGACCATCTATTAAGTTTCACCGGGTTTGACCAATTTTAACTAAACTTTGACTGCGCCTTTCTCCAAATCCAACTGTTTAATTATGACCATAGTTTATTAGAATTAACCTTTCATTACACTTTTCGAATCCAACGGTTAGATTTCAAATCTAAGAATGGCGCGTGATGGATATGGGTTATGTACCTGTATGGCTATGTTCTCTCAATCTGGCCATCCATTTGGTCTCAAATTTCACCAATTAGTACATTTGCTCATTTTTGAGGTTCTAAGAGTATTTTTGTCTTTCTAGAGGTTTTAAAGGTATTTTTTTTTATCATTTTAGATGTTTCAAAGTATTTTTGGTCATTTGAGAGGTTTCGGGGTATTTTTTGTCATTTTAGAGGTGTTAGAGTTTTTTTCTTTTTTTAATCATTCTAAAGGATTTGAGGGCATTTTTGTGTGTGTGTGTGTGTGTCATTTTAGTGATTTCAGGAGTCTATTAATTATTTTAGAGTTCTTTTAGGTATTTTGGTCATTTTTGAAGCTTCAGGAGTATCTTAGTCATTTTACAAGTTAAGAGGTTTTTATTTTTTTATTTTTTTGTCATTTTCAAGATTTCAGGAGTATTTTGGTCAAATTTACCTATATTTTAGGAATGAGTTTATCCATTAATTCTTCCCTAAAAAATTTACTAGTTTTTAAATTTTTATCTGTTACTTATGAATATTCATTAATTTATCATTATCTCTTTCTATTTATTTTAATAAAAATACACTAACTAATCTTAATTTAAGATAGTATTATTCTAATTCATTAAATTCTAATTAATTTTCCTTTTAAAAATACTTATAGTAATTACTCCATTAGTAAGTTTTTTATTTTTTATTTTTGTTTTGAGGAACATTTTAGTGATTATTTTTTTTTTTTAGCAAAAGTTTATCATTAATTTTTAATAAGGGATTTACTAATGTGTTCTCTTAGGGCATATATTAGCAAACCGTTTTAGGAAAATTTTAATAGAAAAATAAAAAAAAAAGTAATTTACTATTTTGACAGCTTTTGCAATTTTCCATAAAAACTTTCCCAAAATGAATCATTTTAATAAAAAAGCCACACGTTAAGTCCACACTCCACACATTTCTATTCATCACTTTGCCCGCATAAAATTTCATTTCCCACTTCACAAAACATTTTTATTTTCCCATGAATATTTCATTTCCTACTACACAAAACTCTCTCTCATTTTCTCTCTATCTCTCACATTCACTCTCACACACACACACATCTTCACATTCACACTCACACTCACACACAGCTCCACTAGCACCGACGAGGAAAGACCAACCCAGCGCCACCGAGCCCAGCACCGACGAGGAAAGACCAACCCAGTGCCGCTGAGCCCAGCACTGACAAGGCCAAACCCAACTTAGCCCTCCTCTGGCCCAAATCTCCTTTTGATTGCTCAATGAATTCAAAGCTCTTTTCGTTTCAACGATCTTAGCCAGGTACAGACACAGAGATTCTTCTTCCTTTCTCTCTTTTTGAATGTTGTTTGTTTGTTTGGTTGCTGAAAACAATGACATTACAATTCAATTCTCCAACTTTACCATCAATTTTTGGAGCTGAGCTTTAACTTGTTATCTGTTTGTCATATGTAAAGAGGTTTGAGAAATACATTCGATTTTTGTTAAATTTTTGCTAATTTGATTACTATTTATCTAGGGTTTTGGGAAATTAACCGACGCTCATAAAGTGTTTGATGAAATGCCGAGGAAGAAAGTTGTTACTTGGACCGCTGTTATTGATGGGTACTTCGAATTTGGCATTTGGGTTTGATCATTTTTGGACAAACTATATGATCGTTTCTTGTAGGACAAATTCCTCTGGAATTTTGGGATTTGTTTATCTGGGGTTCCTTGTTAAAATAAGCACATCAAGTAGTCAGGAAATGCCTAACTCTTCCTTATAATAATACCAAGTCCCACATGAGAAAATTAGAAAGAAAGAGAAAACATATTTGGGTCGAATGGTTAATATGGATAGACTGCCTATAACCCATGTAGAATTAGACTTTGTGTAACTAGAGCCTAGAGAAAATTGATACTTACCATAGTATGCAAAAATTATTTTCACTTGAGCCTTGTAAAGGTAGTGACTTTTTGGTAATGAGATTTATCGTTTATGTATGCTTCCTCTTAGAAGTTAGAACCCATGTCTTTGCAAAGACTCCACTAGAACCCAGCTGAGAAGATCTTTGAGAAGTGAACTAGAGATAGCTTCAGACTTCCAGCAAAGTAAGGGGTAGTGTTTTATTTGCTTTATTGAGTTGACCACACAATTCCAGTAATAAGTAAATAAAGATGAAATAGTATAAAAAGTAGAAATAGAAAGACATTGAAAAGACAATCACGTGGGGTTGGGTAATTTCTTGGAAGCTTCCCATTTTACAATGCCCAACATCCATGCTTATTTATAAATATTAAAAAAAAAAAAAAAAACCAACTAACTATTCTGATTTTTTTTTTAAAAAAAAAACCCCAACTAACTACTTGGATAAGTTGATTAGGATTTCTTTTCAAACCTCTCTATCGAGTTCATTAGTTAATGTCAAAATAATTGTTTTGTTTTGCAATCTTTTTTGTTTTTGTTTTGTTTCCTTTTGTTTTCTTGGCGGTTTGTTATGTTCAATTTGCCTGATGCTAAACAATTTTACTAGTGTAACCATTGGACTTCTTAATATAAAAATAAACCATGTCTATTGTCTTTACTCTTATTATCTCTATTGATGATGTCCCTAATTTATTTTCAATTTCTTTGTTCTCTTCTCCCTCTAACAATCCAAGGATTGGTGCTTGGTATAAGAATGCTGATTTTCTGTACCTAATCCTAATTTACTAACCATGGCTAGGCTTGTAGTATCTTAAAAATCCTCATCAATTGCATCATTTTATCAAATGTGTCAATGAGATGGTACTCTTGAAGCACTGCTCTATATCATGTCCAATTGCCTCATGTCCATTAGTTGAACTCATTCCTTATTTATACTCTACTACATCTCACTCCAATTATATTTGGTCTTCTTGACAACCGCATTAAACATTTATTATGATGATCTCTTGTTTTGGTTGTGATGGTATCAATTTTTATTCCTATAGTTGTATGGAGGTTGCATCTTCCACGTAATAACCCCCTCCAAGAATTATAAATTTACTTGAATAGATCAATTGTATTATATCGTCATTCTTATTAGCATAATAAGCAAATATTGTGCCATTAAGTTGTGATATTTTTTACTTATTTGAGAGCATTCTTCTTGATAGAATTAAATTTTTAGGAGTACTATGCCAATGAGGTCTAGCTCAAATGACACTACTTTTTGTTAGAGTAAGGTGGAGGGTGAGGTCGTGGGTTCAAGTCTCACCGGGTGTGTTTGTAACTTTCTACTAAAAAATGAAGCTTCAAGTGTACTACCCTTTGCTTGGTTGCTTGTGTTGTGTATTTAGAGTTTCCATGTTAATTCGAGTTTTGCTATACCCTTTGTTTCCAGCATAGAGCAAAGTTTGCATGCTAATAGCCATATCAAATAGCTGCCTCAGCGAACCACATGCACCAACAGGTGCCATTGTATAGCTAAGTCATGTTCGTAGTTTTGCTTGTGTTCCTCAACACCTCATTGAACAATACAATGTCGAGTCATATCATCTTTATTCACGTGAATACTTACCCTTACATGTAGTCACATCCACATGAATACTTGCCCTTGCAAAACTCCTATATAAAGTCCCAATCCCATTTACATCTACCCTTGCAAAACTCCTATATAAAGTCCCAGTCCCATTTACATCTACCCTTGCAAAACATCTACACATACCGAAGTTCCATTTACATCTACCATTGCAAAACATCTACACATACCGATCAGAAGTCACATTTTCCAATGTCAATGCACAATTGGATGCTACCTCGTTTTCCAGATAACTATAAGAGGGAGAGAGATTCCGACAAGAGGGAATACTATGCCGGATTGCGGTGGGAGTGGGACTTTTGCGTGAATGAGTCCAACGCTCTGCACGATGATCTCGTGCGACTCGAAGCGCCTCTTGTCAACCGTGTCTCGCTCACATTATCATGGCAAAACATGCACTAATATGAGCGTGTAGTGACAAAAATAAAAAAAAGAGAATAATTTGATGATACTCTGTAGGTCCAGGTATCATATGTTACAGCTGGCAGAAGAGCTGGCTGCCGCAACGAACAGGCAACTCACTCCGACGGAACGTAACAATGTCCTAAACTACGAGAACTACTTGTCAGAGTGAATGCCTATGTGGTATGTGTGTTATTTCTAGGGTTAAGTTAATAATGTTAGTAGCGTTAGTATTCAATATGGAATGCATGCATATTGGTGACATCGTGTAAGTTTTTTGAAGTTTTCTGTGTTATGTTGTAGGTGCTTATTGAAAAACATCATGTGTGGGAATATTTAACTTTTATGTGTTCTGTGGGAATAAACTAGATTACGAATAACATGCATGCTCCTCACAATCAATAATAAGGTTTACATAGTACAAATGCAACAACAGTGACACACATACATTTAAAACATAGTTAAGCAAAATAGTTAAACAACAAAGTCTAATTACACCACGACATGATTACTCTTCATCTGACATCTCCACGTCTGACTGATAAATGGGATCAGCAAGTGATTGCATGAATTGTGTGTACTCGTACCACCTTCCCTCCATTGACTCTCGAATCTCGACTTAGGTCCGATATCGATTAAGACGTATCTTCATTCGATTATTTTCTTCTTTTATACAATTCAATGCTTTACAAAGTTTGTCGATTGTGTCTCTGGGCATCTGCAATGCGAGTCACCGAGGCATTGGCAACTTAAAACCAACCAACTCATCATAAAACATTTGCTGTTCATGAAATAACCAAGCCCACTCTTGTCTCCTGGTATTGTGAACGTAAGCACTATTTCGCAGATTCGGATTGATTGGATAGCTGAACTCATCTTTCAATACCCAGCAACGGCCCATAGCAGTGAACACATCATGAGGCCTATAGAGTTGTGGGTTGCCAAAACCAGACATTGACGCTGAATACAATAACATCAAATGATCAAGTTAACAGTGTGCATCAACTGTTGGCAAATAATGTAATGCTGCATAAGATGGTACACAACAAAGACATTTATAAATTTGTGTACTATTACATGCTAAAAATGAAATACTAACACTCAAATTTGACCATAAACATTAGACATTGTTGTTAATGTCTACACGTTGTGTGCAATACAAAATGTTGTTCTTAATGTCTGACCAATGATGAGTATGTACATTCAACTTTTGCAAATCTAAAGATTAACTATTTATTAGTTTTAGCAAATTTAAAGATTTTCATTTTTTGTCAATGAAATTTACACTAGTAAAGACCCAATATAACCCAATGTACACACATAACACTCATCACCGTTTCTATAGCTTATTGTACATTTCTTGTAACATCAGACAATACCAAACAACTAATATAACCCTAATCTACTCACATAACACTCATTCAAGAAAATACCAAAGCACAAGTAATACAACCTATTAAATGAAAATTCTTCTCTAACAAAAACATACATCATGGTTGATAAACTTTTATAATATCTACAACTACGTTTACCTACACAATAAAATTCTCTATGTATTTCAAAGAAGAAAATGAGTTTCTCATCTGAGATGATAGAGAGATAACACCAACTTCTGACAAAAAATTCTTAAAATGAGGAGAATATTTGAAAATGATGAGGAGAATTGCATGAGAAGTAGATATAGCAGCACAACTCGATTATAAAAGACCCGAGTAACATTAATAACTCGATTTCCCATTCATCGGGTTCAGCTTCATGTGCAAATAACTAATGTGAAATGGCATCAAAATAGCAGGAAAACTCGATTATACCAGAGCCGAGTAACATTAATAACTCAATTTTCAATTGATCGAGTTCACAGTAACTCGGTTTCCCCATTGCCGAGTTACAAACAGAAAAGCGGAAATATTTTATTGCCCAAAAGCCAAGCTGGAGTACCAGTGTGGCAGGAACCTGCCCAGAACTCGGCTTCATAATAGTCGAGTTATTTAAGTAACTCGATTATACGGTAATCAAGTATCGAAACAGGGGCATGCCCCTATATAGTTTTGAAATAGGGGCATAATGCCAAATATTTTACCCAGAAGGGACAAAAGGCCAGAATCTTGAAAATGTATATTTTGAGTGATTGCTCGTTTTAATTTCATTTGATAAGTGTATGGTGAATTGTTAATATTGGACAATATGCATTAATAGATAAATCTTTATATAGTGCTGAAGGATTCTTAACACCTGTCATCCCATAACTTAGCCTTCTAACTTAAATTTGGGACTATAGGCTATGTAGTCTTTTCCGTGTAACTATCATCCTTGAAGATTGTCAATAGATCATAGAGACCTTCTAACATATTTTCTTGTAATCGATATAGTATCTTGTAAACTAAGATATATGTAATGTTTTTCTTAATATTTCCATTTACAAGTGGCGGTTCCATGTAAGAGAATCCATAATTCACTATTTATTGCGTGCATTCAATTAGTTCTGATAATCTACAGTAAAATGATCATAACTAGCTTCTTCTAGATATTTTAAATTGCACACATTTAGATGCATTGCAAACTAGAGGCATAAAATTTTTCAATGGTATATAACTTGTAGGGTAATATTCTTTAAGATAATTCTTATATAAATTTAGAAAATGAATTAAAAATGCTAAATAAGGTTCTTTAATACTTCACCAACTTGATTTCAATATTTATTAAGTTATTTGCTTGATCATGGGACACTCTAGTGTCATTTTTTTTTTTTTTTTTGATACAAGATAGAATTTTTACTTTAATCTAATTTAAATGTATATGTATGTGAAACTTTCTTTTGAAAACTTGAACTTTAACCCTTGCTTCTCACACCCGACAAGCATTTATACTTGTGAAGTGACTACCGCACCAATGGTGTGCGGTGGTGGTGTCATTTGTTTTCAGTCCACACCAATGTTTAACTATTATTTAAAGAACTATAAATTAATGATCACAGAAAAAAAGGAAAGAAAATATATGAGTAATGATTGTGATATTATATAAAATATTTAGATTTGAAAAGGTGCAAATTAAAAGACTTTTGTCTTACTCCTTCCTTTTTTTTTTTTTTTTTTTACCTTCTGACATGTGACATATATTTGGCCATTCTTCTAGGTCCTTCATAATTAGAAGTTAAACGGTGAAAATATTCTGCACAAATGGAGGGTGGCTTTCACCCCTCCTCTTATTTTCATAAACTGGAGAGAATTCTGTCAAATTTGGGGGCAGACAGGACTGAACATGGCCTTCTTTTCTATGAATTAGTAGTATTCCTATTCTCACGCTTCCTTATTGGCAAGATTTAAAGAGAATCCATTATTTGATGCTAAAAAATTTTACTCGTTGAAATAATTCCAATGCATCTATTTGATGGGAAATTATTGTGTACTTTCGAAGTACCATAAATACGTACTCATTTATCTTACATGAATGGTGGGTCCCACTAATTAAATTCATGGTGAGACCTACCATTTATGTGAGAAGAGGGAGTATGCATTTGTGGTACTTTGAGAGTACCTAATAATTTTTCTTATTTGATATTGTTATAAAAAGTAGGGGTGATTATACACTTTCTATCCTTGAGGTTTGGAGAAATAATACTCTACCCCAAAATTGAAGGGAAAAAAACATTTCCCCTTTAATATCCTAATTGACCAAATTTTGTTAAATTAATATGGGGTAATTACACTCCCCTTCTTCAGGTTTAGAAAAACAATGACACTCTACATCAAACTTGATGAAAAAAAAAAAAATACAACAACAAAACGCTTTCCCCACTTTACATCCAATTAACCAAAATTT
This sequence comes from Quercus lobata, assembly GCF_001633185.2. Classification (NCBI taxonomy): domain Eukaryota; kingdom Viridiplantae; phylum Streptophyta; class Magnoliopsida; order Fagales; family Fagaceae; genus Quercus; species Quercus lobata. The sequence goes on along the minus strand of NC_044912.1, from coordinate 28,483,833 downwards.
GTTAAATTAATAACATTAAAACGTTGTGTGCTAACCTGCCATTTGTTTAAGGGTAGATTCCAAAAATTATCCCTTATTTCATAATTAAAATTAATTGATTTAAATGTTTAATTAAATTCTATTTTAAAAATATTAAGTATGAATTTTTCTTATCATTATTTTTTTCCCTTTTTTCAACGGGTTATAGAGAAATTTGACATTGCAAGTGTTTTGGTACTTGATAATTGCGTGCTTTTCTAAAGTTATCAGTTTTTTTTTATTTTATTTTATTTTATTTTATTTTATTTTTTTTTTAACAATGGCTAAACTTTTGTAAATAGATTCTTATAAAAATTTAGAATATTTTGCTACCGATATAAATAAAATGAGAGAAGTGTTAATTTTTTCAAATCTCATGAAAGGGAAGTGTTTTTTTGCTTAAAGTTTGGGGTAGAATGTCATTCCCCCAAATCTCAAGAGATGAGAGTATAATTCTCCCTAAAAAGTAATACATCAATAGCAGAGTTTTGCAAATGGAATCTCTTGTTCAGTCCCTAAGTAACCTGTGGTCTTTGTTTCTCTCTGTTTGTTTGTCTTTTGAGTGTTTATTGTATTTCTCTTTAGCAAAAGTAAATAAATAAATAAACAGTAGAGTTCTAGAGTCTGTTAATATATGAAAATATTTTCTTTTTTGATTTTCCAAATGAAAGATAGTAATCCAAGTAGCAGAAACTATAGGATTGGAATGAAAGCTAGTGTGATAAAGAGCTTTAATTGACAAAAATGTTTTGCGTTAAAGTGTTTGACAAACCATAATGATGAATTGCATTGCATTTGTTACCTTGGCCTCATGTTGGTAACTAAATTACTAAATAGCTTTTAGATGTGAGAAATAACAAGGGGTGGCAAAATTGGACACAACCCGCGAACCCAACATAATACGACTCGAAATTAGGAGATTATGGATTGAAACTTAATAGGTTCGTGACCTATGTTTGGAAGCTTTTTTAATTATTCGTTTAAAATATTTTTTATTTAGTTGTTATCTAAGATTGTCCCATTAACGTTCGTGTAATAGTAGGTTACGGACTATTATTTCCTTTTGAATACTTTTTTTAAATTATATGTACCACCAAAGGAATTTTTTAAAATTGTTAATCATTATGCATTTAATGTAATTATCGTCTTGCATTATTGTTAGAAATTAATACCTAATTAAAAGTGACATAAATTTAGGACCATCTTTTGCTTTACTTATATATATTGGATGTTGCATTTAATTTTTGGTGAAACTACACTGCTAGTCCCTGAAATTTATCGTGTAAGCGCAATTAGTCCCTTAAGTTTTAAGTGAGTGTTATTGGTCCCTCTAGTTTCAATAATGAGCCTTGTTAGTCCTTTATTAATTGCCATTAGTATTATTGTCTATGTGGCTAACGGAATAGTGATATGACATCTTTTAGAGATACAAACTATTTTACGAAAAATTTTACAAACTGTTGATATGATGAATGATTATTGGTAGATGAAAAAAGTGGCGCTAATGATAAGCCTAGATAAAAAACAATAAAAAGTAGGCTATATCACCAATTTATAAAAATGTTATAAAATAGTTTGTGACTGTAGCATTGCTAATTTTAAAAACCCTTAAAACACTCATTTAAGGAAAAAAAATAAATAAATAAAAACACTAAACAATAGATCAATAGCGAGCAAGTCCTACAGGTAAGTTTATCTGTGTCCTCCCAAGTCTCTTCATCAGTGTCCCAGCCTCCAAGCTTCTTGACCCTTAAAATCCTTACAAAACTATTCAGCCACATTCCAAACCTACATCTTGCCTTCATTTCCATCCACCATGGTAAGTCCTCCATAACAACTCAACCATCCATATCCGGATTCTTCACCAACCTAGGCACCTAATTACTGAAATATCTCCATTCAATAAATACTTGGAAAGCGTAGAAAGGAATTGTAAATGTATCGAAGTTCAAATTCTCAAATTGTAATTTATGCTTCTCAAACCAGACAAGGTTTAAGACATTATCCTTTTTTTATTTATTTAAAAAACAAAGGAGATTCTAGCCTTTTGCCCTTAAATTTTAAAAAATTTAGCAATATGCCCCTATTTCGAAACTATATAGGGATATGCCCCTGTTTCGATACTCGATTACCTTAAAATCGAGTTTCAATGAAATACTCGATTCGTAGAAAATCGAGTTATGACGAATAAAACTATAAAAAAAAAAAAAAAAAAAAGGAACTCGATTTTAGGGAAGTCGAGTTCCAAAACGCCGCTATAGGGATTTAAAACGTCACTATAGGGTTTAAAAACGCCACTATAGGGCCCTTTGAACTTGGTATGAGGACTTATAAAAAAATTTTGCAGGAAAATGCCGCTATAGGGCTCTAAAACGTCACTATAAGGCTTAAAAACGTCACTATAGCGCCTAAAAACGCCACTATAGGGCACCCAGAATAGGGCGATTACACTTATAAAAAACTTTTACAGGAAAACGCCGCTATAGGGTTTTAAAACGTCACTATAGGGCTTTAAAACGCCACTATAGGGCTCCTTGAATATGGGGCAATCACACTTACAAAATTTTTTTTTGCATGGAACTCGATTTCCTGAAACTCAAGTTCCATGGAATTTTTTTTTTTTAATTTTTTTTTTATATATATTTTTTTTTAAAGTTTGATCAGGCATAACTCGATTTTCTACAAATCGAGTATTTAATTGAACTCGATTTTAGGATAATCGAGTATCGAAACAGGGGCACGCTCCTATATAGTTTGCAAACAGGGGCATATTGCCAATTTTTTTTTTTAACATTAAGGGTAAAATGCCAGAATCTCCAAAAAACAAATCCTTCCAACGTTACTAGGTTAATAATTATTATAATTTACAAAAAGGCTAATTGTCGGTTCATCTGAATGAAATCCAATAGTCATGGATTTTGAAAGCAAATTCTCATCAATGCCTCTAGCAAAGCATATCTTTAGTCTTTACACAACACTCAGGCCAAACCAAATATAATTTGCTGTAGTATATTAAAATGCAATATCAAGATCAAGACGATGAGATCCAGTTTAGACAGCCTAGGATGTGGTGGATACTTTGGCAGTGAGGTGGAGGCTTTGATGGGTTGAATTGAAATCGACGAGGATGTGGGTGGATAGTAATCAACAGTGAGCAAATCTTGTACGTGATGCAGACGAAGAGACTTTGGGAGGAGATGGATGGTCACTTGAATGATTTGGTGTTTTAAGTGATTTTAAAGATTATAAAGAATTCTTTAATCTTAATATTCGACCTGTTTTCTTAACATAAATGAATTTAACGGGAATTCTAGCCTTTTGCCCTTAATTTTAAAAAAAATTAGCAATACGTCCCTATTTCGAAACTATATAGGGATATGTCCTTATTTCGATACTCGATTATCTTAAAATCGAGTTTCAATGAAATACTCGATTCGTAGAAAATCGAGTTATGCCCGATCAAACTAACAAAAAAAAAAAATTGCATGAAACTCGAATTTATGAAAATCAAGTTCCAAAACGCCGCTATAGGGCTTTAAAACGTCACTATAGGGCTTAAAAACGCCATTATAGGGCTCCCTGAACCTGGTATGGGCGATCACACTAAAAAAGTTTGCAGGAAAACGCCGTTATAGGACTTTAAAACGTCATTATAGGCCTTAAAAACGCCACTATAGGACTCCCTAAATATGGGGCAATCACACTTATAAAAAAATTTGCAGGAAAATGCCGCTATAGGGATTTAAAACGTCACTATAGGTCTTAAAAACATCACTATAAGTCTCCCTAAATATAGGGGATCACACTTATAATATATATATTTTTTTTTTGCATGGAACTTGATTTCCAGAAACTCGAGTTCCATGCAAATTTTTTTATTTTTTTTTATTTTTAAGTTTGATCGGGCATAACTCGATTTTCTACGAATCGAGTATTTTATTGAAACTCGATTTTAAGGTAATCAAGTACCGAAACAGGGGCACGCCCCTATATAGTTTGCAAACAGGGGCATATTGCCAATTTTTAAAAAAAATTAAGGGTAAAATGCCAGAATCTCCTAAATTTGACATGTTAAGTTACTATTTTAGTTGCCCATATGACATTATGCCACATCAAATGTAGTGAGTTTATTAAAATTAAATTTTATAATATTTTGTTAGCCACATAAGCAATAACATTAACGGTAGTTAACAAAAGGACTAATAATACTCATTATTGAAACTTAAGGGACTAATAGCACTCACTTAGAAGTTAAGGGACTAATTGTGCTCATAGGATAAATTTCAATGACCAATATTGAAATTTCACCTTAATTTTTCCTAAAATGTGTAGTTGATTTGTTATAATTTATTAATAAAAAGTTATATCAAGATTAACTTGAATCCATCTCAATAATAATAATAATAATGTATGTATGTATTTGTCTTCCTTGCCTAATTGTTTCTTTAATCTCTTCTCAAAAAAGAAATTATTTCTTTAATATAGTTTCAAAAATAGATATCTTCCATTGTACTAAACTTGAAATTGCATATCTATAAGTTGGTACTTCTCCAAACATTCAACTGCTTCTAAATCTGTGCTATTAGTTGGGTGGCAAAAAAGATCCAATACCAATTATCTCCCTCGATATAGGCCTATTTTAAGTAAAAATTTATCCTTGTTCTCCCCCCCCCCCCCCCCCCCCCCCAAAAAAAAGGGTAAATCTTTATCCTCCCACCCAATTAATGGGTTAAATGGGTAAAGAATTATTGGACGGCCCAATTAAATGAGCATTAATGGGCTGATGGATACCCATCTTATTATTATTATTATTTTGTTAAGTCTAAACCCTAACTATTGACATCGTATTTTGTCCACTCCTAAGTTTTGTGAAGTATTTTGATTTTAATCCAAATGACTCTAAGTGGCATTTTTTTATCAAAATTATCAAAGATTGAGTAAATGGAATCAATTTAAGTCGATTCGATTCGATGAGATAATATACTAGTAATAGCAGGAAAGAGAAGATAGAAGTATTCCTCCTTTGCTTCTTATGGTTAGTCTTTGGTTATAGAGGTGTGATTGCGCTGGGTGAGATGGAAATTACTCAATGATATAATGATTATATGTGAGGACTGAGGAGGATATAAATAGTCAATATTTGATTGTTAGTGAACAAATTAAGAATGATGCCGACAATGAGAAGGAAATTTTGGATGCATGTGACAACATGTCACATCAATTTGTAAAGGATATGACTTGAGTAAAATATGTAATACTATTTTTTTTTTTTTACAAGATAGAATTTCTACTCTAGTCTAATCTAAGTATATATGTGTAAAACTTCCTCCTAGAGACTTGAATTCCGACCCTTACCCCACATACCCCACAAGCATTTATACTTATGGAGTGACCACCGTACTAAGGGTGCACGATAGTAAATATGTAATTCTTCTAGCATTGTTTGATAAAGTATCATGATTAGTTAAGTCAATATTTTCCATCTACTACTTAATGACATAGAAAATTTGATGCATCAAAAGATTAGGCATTAAACTGACATATTTTAAAATATTAGGGATCAATTTGACACATATGGTAGACGTTAGGATCAAAAGATAATTTCTTCAAAATTATTTTTGACATCTTAGAAATCTCTCTAGAGGCCCATTCTAGACAGGACAATTTTTCAGTTTCAAACTGCTTCCATTCACTAGTAATAATAATGAAATTAACAAGAAGTGCAAGTGATTAAATAAGATCAATTGTTTTATGTGTAGCATGCAAAAAGGGACCCATGTAATGAAGATGAGCCAACTTTCTAATGAAGACATGGGCTTTGGCACTTAACCTAATCATACTTTGGTTTACACATTTGAAAACTGAGGGCCTAAAAAATAGGCCACCGGATCATTGTCAAAATAAGTGACGACATGGGCTTGGTTGGATTTCATTTTAAACATGGAATTGAAACTGATTTATCAGGAAACTCACTAGTCAAACCATTAAAATCCAGCAATAGAACAATGGCCTGAGAGTTGAGACTATCTGCTTCTTTTTTTTTTTTTTTTTAGCAACTAAGTTGGGTTTCATATGTAAGACATGTGCTTTTCATTATAAAGAATAATGATATAGGTCAAATAAAGAATATATTTATAAAACACAAAAAAATTATGAATCATCTCATTTTTTAAGTGCCTAAAAATTTTATCATTAATCACGACAAACATTAAATTAAATATTTACGAAGAAAAAAGAAACCACAATTTAGGACACATATTACATTAGAAAAGCATTAGATCATAATGTTACAACAAATTAGGATACAAACATAAATTATAACATATTTCAAATATATATATATATATATATATATAGACACACATGTACTTAAAAAAGCATTAGATCATAATGTTAAGTAGATATGACGTCATTTGAAAACTAAAAAAAATTTGATTTAATAATAGGTACATAATGGTTTAATAAAAGACATTTTTTCGAATATAGAAAGACAAAGTAATTTTGCAATCTAACAATAATAATAATAATAATGTATGTGGTTGTCTTCCTTACCTAATTATTTCTTTAATATAGTTTCAAAGATACACATCTTTCCGTTGTACTAAACTTGAAATTGCATATCCATAAATTGTTACTTCCCCAAACATGCAATTGCTGCTGGATCTGTGCTAGTAGTAGGGTGGAAGAAAAGATTTGAAAGTTCAAATATGTGTATAAACACCCTTGAACGTTTAGACCCCCAAATTACATCTTAACCAATTCAAGCATTATGTCAAACAACTAGTGTGCGGAAACTTAACATAAGCTATAATATGGAATTGGAAAAACTATCTAAACCAAATTAAAAACACAACCTACAGCAGTTAATAAAAGGTAAAGATAAAAGGGAAGGAAGATGCAAACACAAAGACAACACACGATGTATTATCAAAGAGGAAACCGAAGCCCTCGACGTAAAACCTCTCTGTCGCCCTCCAAGCGGTAAACAATCCACTAGAAAATATAGTTGGGATATATGAACAGCAATAGACCCTCCAAGCCTAATCTACCTAGTGCACTTAAGCCCTCCAAGCTTCTTGCTCCAACGAGGTTGCGTCGAACCTTTTTCTTTTCTAGCTTCCCAGATTCCGCTACTAGACCGTAGCCTCAAACAATGAAGATTGATTCCTTCCTAACTGCTTTCCAGAAATTCAAATAGCTCTCTCACAGTGATGAATATGGTGAGAACAAGGTTTGGTAAAATGCCTCTCAAGGATTTGACAATGGAGAGGAAGAGAGTTGAGGAATTTGAAGAGACTCTAATGTATAGATTGTGGGTGAATCAATCTTGTTTTTCTTTAGGATTTCTCTCTCAAAATTCTCTCTGGAAGCTCTCTTACATTTGTGGGTAAAAGGGGTATTTATACTGGAGTGGGAGAGGAATGTGAAACGTCAGGATTTACAAAATAGAGGTATCTCGCGGTTTGACCTCGCGACTTGACTAAGTCGCGAGATCCAGTCGCGAGATAACCGTATGGCCAGTTGTCCTGTAATGCTCCAGCTAACATGACTGTTCACTTTTCGGCATGCTTGGCACGTATGCTGCGTTTGGCGGCTTGTAGCCGTGAGTCACCCGCGAGGCCAAGCCGCGAGTCTCTGTTTTCTTGCACACTCTTGAGTAAACTTCACTCTATCTCACTCACTACCCTTACAACAAGCCCACCTAAATACAGGGTTACTAAATGCTGAAATACAAGCAAATTTGGCACGGAATAAAGCCAATTAGATGGTTGAAAAAATTCAACCTTACAATCTCCCCCTTTGGCTATTCCGTGACAAAACCCTAAAACAGACTCTAGACTTAGCATGTGAGTTGGGAACAGTTGAGCAAAACTCACTTACACCTAACTCTAGAAACTGTGAAGCACTTGAATCATATGAACATAAGACTCCTGAAACACAACAATACACCATGATCATTGTAAGCAGAAAATCGTGAAATGCATATGAAACAGGCAATATGTGATCAAGCAAAGATGGAGTTAAGAAACAAACCATGGCTTGATCAACCAAGTAATCACTACAAGGTAGTGACCATAATGCTTATTCACACTTGGAATGAACATAAGGACATACAAGCTAACAAGCACAAGGCAAGATACTTGTATGCTTAACACTTAACCAATGCATAATACACAAAGTATATGCATCTAGGAACAATCCTACAAGGGCACAAGAGTGACAGTATATAAATCAAAATGCAAGACATTTAGATAGAAGTATTGATTTCAACATAGCATAAAAGGCTGCATGAAGCAAGGTACAAACCATAAAGCCTACAGATTATGCATAAAACATTAACCCTAAAAGCTTACATAAGCACATGGGTACAAACACAAAATATTCTGAATAACATCAACAATATATATTAAAGATTAAACCAAGATTGTAAGTTATGGGTTAGAAACAAGAATACACAAAAACCACAATGTATTAAACCCATATAAACATTAAATACCCAAAACATAAGCATATATAAACAAAGTCTCTGATTTTGACAACTCCCCCTCAACACATTACTCCCCCTTAAGAGCTGCTTTTCTGCTTCTCATCAACAATGTCATCAACAACAGAAAGAAACATCTCCCCCTTTTTGACCGGAATGGCCAAAGGGTCACTGTCCATGCTGGGTGGTGAAGCTATCAAGTTTTGCAGACAAAATATCAATCTGGTCCTGCATGGCTCTCATCCTCTCAGAGTGCTCAGTCTGGACTCCTCTGATCCCATCAAGTCGTTCCAGAATGATTTGAAAAGCATCTGGAGGTGTATCTGAAGAAGTTGATGCTCTAGTCCTTTTGCCACTCCTCCTCGGTGTTGAGGTTGATGCATGCCCTGCTGCCTCTGCTTCAGTCTCCATTGGGACACCCTCTCCTTCATCACCTTCATCTTCTTCTCCTGGAAGCCTAACACTTATCCTTTTGCAGGTAAGCTTGCTAATTACAGAGGGTGTGGACATGGGACTGATGTCTTGTGGGATTGGAACACCCTTCTTTCTAAAGATCCTCATTAGCAAACTAGGAAAGATCAATTTTGGCCTAAAAGTTGTTCTAGTCTCATCCACAATAGTGTCATATATGTGAGAACTTATGTCAATAAAAGTCTTTTCTTTGAGATCCATCAGAAAAATTGCTCTTGCACAATTGATTGTAGTCAACTTCTTTATGGGATAGAGGTTAAACATCATGATTATTGTTAGACACCTCATGTCCACTAGAAAAGCTGTGGTATTCAGACATTTCCCTTCTCTCTGTCCACCTATCCTTTGTTGAACAGTTTCAATAGATACAATCCTATATTTGTAATTGACAAACTCCTGATCTTCTAATCCTTCAAGCCCTAGCACATCATCAATGACATGTGCATCCAAAGTAAATTCTTTACCTCTAACCCAGCAGCTTAAATCATTCTCCCTTATCACAGCATTTGAATAAAACTCCCTAATCAGGGGTTCACACACTACAGGGAGATCACTCAGAAGCTTTTCCCATCCTCTCCCTTCAAAACAGCTGGGGATAAAGGAGTTTCTTAAATCCTCCAAATCTACAAATCTTTCTTGAATAATTCCTGCTTTCAAGAAGAAATCCTTGTATCTCTCAAAGTGTTGAACCGACCTAAACAGATTAGAATCCATTTTCAATCTTTTGTCAGCCTTCTTTGCAAGAGTTTTCTTCTTCGGAGGTGAGGGAGCCATCTGTGAACAATTAGAAGAGGCCACAACAACATAGTACAAAACATGTGTAGAACAAAACAGAACTTTGTTAGTGACAAGGACAAAAATGCCTTCACTCAGATAAACTTAAACAATTAAACCTCATGCTACTGAAATCAACCACACAAATGAACAGGCTTAAAAAGTGGACACATAAGAACAACAGGGAGAATGCAGGGGAGAAATAAGGCAGCAGAGATAGAAAATATCCTAAAGACAATGTGATGAGAAAGACATGACTCATAAATAGCATAGTAAAACACACAGATGCTCTCAATAGATTCACACTATAGAACATGCACATTCAACACAGTAAACTTCACATCCACAATAGGAACATTTTGAATCAACTCATCAGCACAAGTTCAGATAAAATAAAAAGAAACACTTAGCTAAGCACATGATGAAGACCAAAAAGGAAACAACTAAAATAATTTCAAACTCAAGCAACAACATCCACAAGCTAAGCATGAACATAGAGCAATATCCGAAACACAAACCCATCTCAAAAACATAAACACATGCCAAAAATCAAGGGGGAAAAAGACAAAATCAAGTAGAAAGGAATTCAAGAATGAAAACCCATACCTGTTACTTGAAGATTTTGAGTAGAAAATATGCAACAATGGAGTTTGGGAATGGGAGCACGGAGTGTTTGGGAAGGAGATAGTTGAGAGAGAAGATGAATAGTCATAAAAGTTCGTGGGAAAAACTGAAAAATATTTAAAAAATGCCCCTATTTTTGCCAAACACGCGTTTTTCGCGACTGAATAGAGTCGCCACAAAGTCGCCAGTTCAAGCCGCCAAAACACTCAAAGACAAAAGTTCGAAAAAATTTTCTAAGTGATTTTCGCGATTGGAAGGTCTACCCACGAGAGAGTCGCGAGCTGAGCCGCGAAAATCTCTGAGTAACCCTCGTGACTAGACCTTCCACTCGCGAACAAGTCGCCAAAAATGACATGCGAAGACGCGACTGAGGCTCGCGACTTGACCTACTCGCGACTGAGTCGCCAAAACAGGGCAAAAATGGATTTTTGAAATTTTCAGATTTTTTAAACAAAATACTTTCCAAAAACACCTAAAACATTCAAAAATCTTTTTGTGCTTGAATTAACAAAGATTGAGCATGTAAAAACACATTTCATCAAGTACAATCACACAAATGAATATGGCATTTATTGAACATAAACTTGTGTGTTGTGTGTGGATATCAACAATGAGATAGTCCTTAGTCTAATGTGAAATTTCAATGATCAATTCAACCAAGGCATACACAATTAGCACTAGATCAAGTGATCCATCTCAATTATAGAAATATGTATATATGACCTCCCACAAAACTTGATAACATATCTTGGAGCTTTACATTTGACTTCACTTTCAAGCATAACATTTGATCATTTTGATCTTTTGAGACAATCACCTCTCATTGTGAGAGTGATATTTGATATTTCACTTGAAAGAACTAGCTTTTGGCTTTTTGAATAAACATTCACTTTAGTATAAGGTCGCTTACCCTTTTTCCTAGTCGAATACTAGAATGTGTGACAGGCTTTTGCAGTTCAAAATCTCTTTTATTTGGAGATTTACATTTGGTGAGCTCTTCTTAGCAAAAATAAAAATAAAGAGTGGAAAAATATATAGACACAAGTCTATGCAAGTCTCAAGATCATCATAACCATTCACTAATCATTCATGACAAGATTGAAGATCTATTTACAACAATCACATAGATTTCAAGATTTCTCCCACAGTGATATGAGTGCAAAGAAACAAGCAATGCTCGAAAATGCACAAAACCATTAGCACAAAGGTACAAGGCAAAACAGGTTTTGAGACAAAAACTCAACAATGTCAATCAAACTTTTTAATTTTCTAATTTTTATGTGATTTTTGGATTTTTGACACTAGAAGAAAAAGATTAATCAAAAACAAAAAAATATGCACAAAAAGACAAGCAAATAACCATCAGCAAAAACAACAAGCAAACAAACAAATATCGTCGCAAAGTATAGGAAGTATTAATGCATGGACATGTTGTAATGCTTATGCATGAGTACCCTTTTTCACCCACACGTCACTTGTGTTTGGGGTGATTTCCTTATAGGATTGGGTACGGGAGTTAGGGCTTTCAAACCTTCGTGAGAAGCTTTCCAAGCAGTTGGTGAATGCACCTATCATCTTCATCACGTTCATCATTCCGGGATCGCCATTTTGATCTCTAGATTATTCACCTACCCAATTTCTTCTATCATTTCTAGGTCCTCCTGACCTTTGAGGAGTTGCACTATTCTTTGCTCTCAGCTTTTGGCAATTTGGCCGAGTATGCCCTTGAAGTCCTCAATGATGACACACATAAGTTGATCTAGGACCTCTTTGTGGTCGTGGACGAGACTTGGCACGAGATTCAGACCTGCCCACATACTGATTGCGGGGATTCAACAATCGTTGGTTTTCCACATTCTTCTTCTCCTCCATCTTGAGCTTCTCAGCAGTAAGGTCAACTACAACTAGATCTTTAGCCTTTACAAATTTCACTTTTTTAGTGACAATTCCAGATGAGCTACTTCCTCCGGTATATCCCAATCCGGATTTGTCTGAAAAACTCTTTTGAGATGAAATAACATCATCTACCTTCTTGGTGGTGACCCTCTCTATTTTAGCATTTGCTTGCACAACCTCTTGTTCAAGAAATCTCACTTTTGTGTAAGTTTCTGACAGCTCACCATTCAGTGTTTCTATCTCACATTTGGCCTCCCTATATCGGATTAGGAGACTTTTATAATCCTCCTCTGCCTTCTTCATTTTTCTCATAGCAGCCTTGGCCACCCTTGTGTACTCACCCGATTTCTCCAGGAGTGAGTTATAATTCTCTTGAAGATTGGCTGTGCTTTCATCTTCTTCAGCATCTGATTCTTCAACAATTCCCAGTGATTCTTCATCACTATGTTCTCCAAGGTCTTGTACAAGCAGATTCAACTCGTCTGAAGGCTCAACATGAGCAATAGTCATAAAAGCTGAGTAGTTCCCCTCTCCATCACAGCTTTCTTCAGATTCTGAGTCAAATGAATCCGAGTCACTCAATGTCGTGGCATACACTTTGCCTTTCGATTTCAAATAATTCGGACATTCCTTCCTAAAGTGTCCATGCCCGTTACATTCGGAACAAGTGACACCTTGTGTAGGTTGGGATTCTTTTCCATCTTTCCTTTTGAATTCCTTTTTCTCCCTTCCTGAACTTTGGAATTTTCCTTTATCACCAAATTTGCCATTATTTTTGAATTTCAAGAATTTTCTAAAATTTTTAACAAGGTATGCAACATCTTTGTCAACCACATCTTCTCCTGATGAGCTTTGATCTTCCACCTTCTCATTAATGGTCTTAAGATCAAGAGATTTACTCTTCCGTTGATTGGGCAGCGACATCTCATAAGTCTGAAGAGAACCAACCAGCTCCTGGACTTTGATGTCATTAAGGTCCTTGCTCTCTTCAATCGCTGTCACTTTGGTGCGAAAACTTTCCGGCAATGATCGATGGATCTTTCTTACAATTTTAGAATCCTGTGTTTTCTCTCCCAAATTGTTTTTCTGACAACCACCTCATTTAGCTTCCCATAGAAAGTGTCAAAGGACTCATCCTCACTCATTTTGAGCTCCTCAAACCTAGTGGTCAGCATTTGCAACTTGGTGTCTTTAACTTTCTTCGTGTCTTCGTAGGTGGTTTCCAAAATCTCCCATACTTCTTTGGCAACGGTAATGTGGAAGATCCTGTGAAATTCATCTGGAGACACACCACAGAAAATAGCATTGAGTGCTTTACTGTTAGCATTAGATGCAGCGAGTGCTGCCTTATCCCATGTGGATTTGGCTGCCTCAGGTCTGGTCCAACCAATCTCAACAGCATCCCAAACAGATTCATCAATAGAACACAGAAAAGCTCTCATGCAAACCTTCCAAAAAGTATAATTACTACCATCAAAATATGGAGGTGCATTTAGGGATTAAGACCGATCCATCTCAAAAGGGAGTCAAGGATCACACAATGGTATTGAAACCAATAAAAGTGTACCCGCTCTGATACCAATTGAAAGTTCAAATATGTGTATAAACACCCTTGAACGTTTAGACCCCCAAATTACATCTTAACCAATTCAAGCATTATGTCAAACAATTAGTGTGCGGAAACTTAACATAAGCTATAATATGGAATTGGAAAAACTATCTAAGCCAAACTAAAAACACAACCCACAGCAGTTAATAAAAGGCAAAGATAAAAGGGAAGGAAGATGCAAACACAAAGACAACACGCGATGTGTTATCGAAGAGAAAACCGAAACTTTCGGCGTAAAACCTCTCCGCCGCCCTCCAAGCGGTAAACAATCCACTAGAAAATATAGTTGGGATACATGGACAGCAATAGACCCTCCAAGCCTAATCTACGCAGTGAACCTAAGCCCTCCAAGCTTCTTGCTCCAACGAGATTACGCCGAACCTTTTTCTTTTCTAGCTTCTCGGATTTCGCTACTAGACCGTAGTTTCAACTAATGAAGATTGGTTCCTTCCTAACTACTTCCCAGAAATCCAAACAGCTCTCTCACAGTGATGAATATGGTGAGAACAAGGTTTGGTAAAATGCCTCTCAAGGATTTGACAATGGAGAGGAAGAGAGTTGAGGAATTTGAAGAGACTCTAATGTATAGATTGTGGGTGAATCAATCTTGTTTTTCTTTAGGGTTTCTCTCTCAAAATTCTCTCTGGAAGCTCTCTTACATTTGTGGGTAAAAGGGGTATTTATACTGGAGTGGGAGAGGAATGTGAAACGTCAGGATTTACAAAACAGGGGTGGCTCGCGGCTTGACCTCGTGACTTGACTAAGTCGCGAGATCCAGTCGTGAGATAACCGTATGGTCAGTTGTCCTGTTTTGTCCTGTAGTGCTCCAACTAGCATGACTGTTCACCTTCCGGCATGCTTGGCACATGTGCTGCGTTTGGCGGCTTGCAGCCGCAAGTCACCCGCGAGGCCAAGCCGCGAGTCTCTGTTTTCTTGCACATTCTTGAGCAAACTTCACTCTATCTCACTCACTACTCTTACAACAAGCCCACCTAAATACAGGGTTATTAAATGCTGAAATACAAGCAAATTTGGCACGGAATAAAGCCAATTAGATAGTTGAATAAATTCAACCTTACAAGATTCAATACTAATTATCTCGCTCATGACCTGCATATTTTAATTAAATTATCCATTTTTAAAAAGTAAATCTTTATACACCCAATTAATGTGTTAAATGGGTAAAAAATTATTGTTAACCGAATTAAATGAGTATTAATAGGTAAAACAGCTGGGTACCCATCTTTTATTTAAAAAATAAAATCAAAACCCTTACTATCAACACCGTATTTTGTCCACCCTAATTTTCATGGAATATTTTGATTTTAATCTAAATGACAATGGGGCAGTTTTCCAAAATTTATCTAAGATTGAGTAAATGGGATCCATTTAAGTTGACGGGATGATATCATATAATAGGAAAGAGAGATAGATGTATTCCTCCTTTACTTCTCATCATCTCATGGCCAGTCTTTGGTTATAGAGGTGTGGTGGCGTTGGTGAAATGGGGATCACTCAATGATGCTGTGATCATATGTGAGGATGGAGGATGATATGAACGGTCAAAATCTGATTTCCTAGTGAGTAAATTAAGAATTGTGTTGACGGTGAGAGGGAAATTTAATTGAACTTTTTTTAAAAGAGAGTTTCAATATATGTCGTCTGCTCATGATGATAACTTTTTATCATCAGATTAAGACATCAATCGGTTTTTAGTGTAGGCGAGGATTGAATCTCAGATCTTTTATTCAATCATTAGAAATTTTACCGATTGTGCTAACTGAAACCCACAAATTTAATTGGACTTAGATGATAGTGAGATTGGGGTGACATGTCACATCAGTTTGTAAAGGGTAGGACTTGTAGTAAATATGCTGTACTTCTAGGTTCTAGCATTATTTGATGGAGTATCATAATTAGCTACGTCAGCTTTTTCCATTTACTACTTAATTATATAGACAATTTTAACACATCAAAAAGTTAGAAACTAAACAGATACAATTTCAAAATATTAAAGACCAACTTGACACATATGGCAAACTTTGGGACCAAAATGATAATTTCTCCAAAAATATTTTTAAAATCTTACCAATCTAGCTAGAGGCCCGTTCTAGACAGGATAATTTTTCATTTTCAAACTGCTTCCATCATCACTAGTAGATGGATAACAATGAATTCTATTATTGTTCTAGAGATTGGTTTAGAATTATTTTTTCATTCTTTGAGAAAACCAAAAATTAAGCTAAGACATCACCGCCACATTGCAGGCTACTTTCTCTGCGTTCTTCCTCATCCATAGTATCACAAAGTGCTCTACCCCTTGTCTCTGGTAAACATGCTGCAAACAGTCCACAACACCCTATAACCAACCCAAACACCATATAGGATGAAATTCCATTTCTTCTCTCAGCAGCCACTAGCATCGGACTAAATACACCACCAAACACAAGTGCTTGTCTCACCAACGAAGTAGCTGAGTTCCTCACAGAAGTAGGGAACAACTCTATTGTGAATATGAGTAATATACTGAACGCAGAACAAGCACTAAAGAAAGATACTAGCTCAAACCCAATCTGCAATCTTGTGCACTCCTTACCTTTTAAAGCACACATGATACTGAAAATCCCACTAATGGTAGTGAAAGCAAGCACAGAAAATTTTCTGTTCAACTTACCTATAAGCAAGATAGTGAACAATGAAGATGGTATCTCAGATAAGGCATTGAATGTGACACTCAAGTAGAGATTGAATGGCAAGTTTCCTAGGCCTAATGGCATGCCATAGTACACCATTCCAATCCCAAAAGCTATCACCATAACCGGTGACAACCTTTTAAAGGCCCATTTTTTCTGCATCAACATTGTGATAGCTGAGTAAACATTCCCATTATGCCAAGTTACTTGCTCAAACGAAACCTCAGAGAAGCTCAAGGTTGAACCACCACTATGGCTTGGTGGTGCAATGCTTTTCAATATGGCCACTGCTTCTTCTTTACGTCCATGAACAAATAGCCATCTGGGTGACTCACAAACAAAGAAGTGAACTAACATAGAATACAAGATTCCGGGGATAGAAGTCCATAAATAAAGAGATCTCCAAGATGAGCCTTTATTCCAATATGCTATAGCTGGTAGTGATAAAAACCCTATTGTGAAAAAAAAGAATCCTATCACACCCACTTGGCCTCGCCACCTTTTTCCCACAAGCTCAATTGTTAACACAAGTGCACAAGTTCCAATTGTTGCACGGCCAAACCCACAAACCAATCTTAAAGCTGAGTAAGCCCATATGTTGGTGGAGAAGACAGTAAGCAAAGAAGATAGAGACATAGTTAGGCATGAGAGAAAGAGCATGTTTTTGCGACCAAGTGAGGAATCAGCAAGTGTGGCAAGAACGAGTCCACCCACTACGCAACCCATGAAGAAAGACGATGCGGGCAAGCCAGTGATAATGGAAGAAGAACACTGTAAGTTCCATTCCGATATGATTGATGTATAGGAAGGCCAATCCCATGCCCATGAATTTTTTGGAATATAGCATATATTGGAGACTGAGTTGCAACCAAGTTGATGACTAGTACAGTGCCATGTTGGGTATGCATCAGTGAAGACACTAATGAATGTTTGTTGCGCGTCAAATAGCCATGCAAAGGATAAAAGTAGGATTTGGAAGAATTGGGCCCACCCAAAATCTCCTATATACCTTTCAATGGAGGAATCAAGGGATGGATGGTGTTTCTCTATAGGTGGAGGGGTGCTTTCTGACTCGGCTGAGTTGGGTTGGGAGAGAAGTGGAGTTGTATTGGCCATTTGGAACTAAGTTTATGCAAAGGTAGAGTGTGAATGAGAGGTCCGTGAATGAGTGAAGTCTTTTATAGATGTTTTAGGTCGTAAAGAGAATTTGTCACTTCTACTTCCAACTTCACGTACATAGCATGAAATGTCAAAGATACAAAGTCAATAAAAAAAACTCATCCATGATGATATGCCTACACCTCACACATCGAAATTTAAACACAATAATTGCTTCAATCACACTAGTTTACATTATTATCTCACATATATTCATATTCATTATTGTTACAGAAATATCTACCATGTCTATATATTTTGACAAATAAAGTAGATGTGAAAAAAGAAAAAGAAAAATAGTGGATGTATGAGAATTATAATCCATTACTAAAGGGAGATGTTGTTATTATCCTATTTTGTAGTCGTCCTGAATATATGCAAACACACATTGTTAGAAATGCTAAATGAATATTATTGTATTTCTCAGTGAATAAAATATACATGAGTGCCTTTATATAGGAGGCAGAATGTTTAGTACGAGTGTAGTACAAGTATGTATGCTATACAAGCAAACAAGGTGGGTCTAAAGCCCACTGACTTATTACACGTTAACACACATAATAGCACATTTGCAAATTACCTCAAGGTGGGTGTGAGACCAACTTGAGGTTGTCAACCAAAGCATGAAGGCGTCCCTTAAGATGTGACTTGGTGAAGATATCTGCAAGTTAATCTTTAGAGGAGACTGAGAACAACTTAAGAGCACTATGGACAAGATGATAACGGATAAAATGACAATCAATTTCTATGTGTTTAGTTCGTTCATGGAAAACATCATTGTGAGCAATATGAATGGAACTCTAGCTATCACAATAAAGAGGAGTAGTGAGGATGTGGACACACCTAAGTCCTTAAGAAGTCATCACAGCCAAAGGAGCTCAGATGTGGTATCAGCAAGGGCATAATATTCTGCTTCAGTACTGTAGCAAGTCACAAGAGTTTGTTTCTTATTTCGCCAAGAAATCAGAGAAGAACCAAGAAGAAAGCAATAACCAGTGGTGGACCTGCGATCAGTGAGATATCTTACCCAATCAGCATCAAAGAATGTACGGAGAACAAGAGGAGACTGAGCAGAGTAGAAAAGGCCATGGAAGAGAGTGTCCTTCAGGTATCAAAAAATACACAGAACAACAGCATAGTGAGTTGATCGTTGAGCAAACAGATACTAGCTCACCTGGTGAACAGCATAGGAAATTTCTGGATGAGTGACAGTGAGATAAACTAAGCTGCCAACAAATCATCTGTAAAGAGAGGTGTAAAGTTGTGATTTACAAATATGTATTTTGTTGGCTTTTATTCCGTGCCAAATTTGATTGTAATTTTATTCAATTTTGCGTACCTGTATTTGTTGTGGGATGTGATTGTAAGGGTTGTGTGTTAGAGAAAGAGAGAGTGTGAAGACTCAAGTAAGTGAAGCTAGAAGACTTCTCGCGGGTGTCTCGCGACTAAGCTTCCCGCAAAGTGAAGCATGTGCCTTGCACATGATTGGAATGCGAAGAGTGTACAGATGGATATAGCTATATCTCACGAGTGTCTCACGGGTAAGGCCTTTCGGCGAGACACCCGCGAGACATTCTGTTCTGGCAGTCTGTACTGCCTGATATACACTTTTTGTACCTTATTATATATACTCATATTACCCACAAATGAGAGAGTGAGCTTCTGAGAGAAAATCATAGCTAAAACACTTGAGAGTTAGAAATTGTTATATCAACAATTCTCTACACCTTTGTTTATGGGATTTCCTCATCTCCTACCTCTCCATTTCCATACTATTGAGAGGTCAATAGCCTAAATACTTACCACACCTTTTGAGAGTGTCTAGTGAGGTTTTGGTACTGTTGGGAAACATTGGAAGAAGCCAAGGATGGCAGATGTAACATGGAGCTTGTTGCGGGATCCGGAGAGCTAGACAAGACACAGTTCCGAGAAGCTTTGTTGGAGTAGGAGCTTGGAGGGCTTAGGTGTAGTGGGTAGATTAGACTTGGAGGGTCTCTTACTAACCCATGTATCCCAACTGATTGTCTAGTGGATCGATTACCGCTTGGAGGGCGGCGGAGAGGTTTTTCGCTGAGTTCTTTGGTTTCCTCTTCGATAACATGTCTCGGTATTATCTGTGTTTGCATCTCTCTTCCCTACTCTTGTTCATTTCATTTTACTGCTGTGTTGCTTTAAATATGGATTAGAGTAGCTCTCGTGTTTATATGCTTGTTTTTACACTATTCCGCACTTAGTATTAAGTTAATGTAAAATCAACCAAGCCGTAATTTGAATTGGGGGTCTAAACAAGCTCTTATGTTTTCACACATTTCAAGCTTTCAATTGGTATCAGAGCGGGTACACTTGATTTGGTTTCATTACCTAAGTGTGATCCTTAACCCCTTGTGTGTTTTGCCATGGGTAATGCTTTGTATGCTTCTATGAATGTTATTGATTGTAACATGCCATGTGTTTGTGAAAACGCCTCTATGAGTGTTTATCCTCATGATTCTGATGCCATGTTACATGAATCTATAGGTGTTGTTGATATTCCTAACATCAAACTCTTGAAGAAAGATGCTAAGAAGTTTCAAAAGAAGTTGAGTAAGTTATTTTGTGAAAATGATGATTTGATTGCTAAGCTCAATGAATCTAACAAATTAGTTGAGAAATATAAGAATCTTGCTGAAATTTCTCTTGAAAAGTTAAAAGAGTTTGAATGTTTGAATATGGACTTGGATGCTAAACTTGTTTTGTCTAACAAACTTATTGATGATCTTAAATCTGAAAATGAATCTCTTAAGATGCATGCCAAGTGTTTGATTGCTGAACCTACTGCTAAAAATGATGATAATATTTGTTGCAATCATGTTGTAGTACCCGATTTTGTGCCTATTGTGTGTTCTACCTCAAAGGATAAATCATTGTACATTCTTCCACATAAAATAAACCAAAAGGTGGAAAGAAAGGCTCTTAAGTCAAAGCCTTTGTTTAGATCTCAACCTAAGGTTTTGGATGGATCTAAGTTTGTTCCAACTTGTCACTATTGTGGTGTGATTGGTCATATAAGACCTCAATGTCATAAGTTGAAAAGGGAACAAAACCATGTTACTAGATCCCTTCCTAAAAAGCCTAGTGGACCTAAACACATTGTTTGTCACCATTGTGGTGTCTTTGGTCATCTAAGACATCATTGCTCTAAGTTTCATGCTCTTAAAAGAATTAAAAGAAAATGGAAACTTGAGCTTCTTGGAAGTTGTACTAAAAAGGGTAAACCGAATTTGAGTGAAAATAGCATGTTATTAAAGAAAGTGTTTAATGCTCTTAACTCCTTGTTTATGTGCGTCTCCGGTTCTCATTCTTCCAACCCTCGTCTCACTTCTTATGAGACACTCATCCAAACGGTTGGATGAGGAAGGGTTCCTATGGTTGAGATTGTGCTCTTTTGATCCTTGATCTAATTCTTTTGATCTTTGTAGGACCCTTCATGCATTAGATGCTTTATTGTCATGCATTTGTACATCTTACATCTCTTTATATGCATTGTTCTGTTTTTGTTTTTTATCTTACTTTTATGTCTTTATTTTGTGTGTGTAAAAATCCAAAACCACATAAAAAGTGAAAAATTCAAAAAGTTTGACCGTATAAGTTTTGAGCACATATCACATGTGAGTTTGGCCTAGTATCTTCGTATTAATGGCGTAGTGCATTTATGAGCTTAGCTTGTTATGTATGCACATATATCTTTGTGGGAGAAATCTTGAAAACTATGTGTGATTGTTGTAAATAGATCTTCAAACTTGTCATGAATGATTGGTTAATAGTCTTGATGGTCTTGATACTTGCATAGACTTGAGCCTATATCTCTTCCCACTTTATTTTTATGTTTTTACTATAAAGCTCACCAAATGTAAATCTCCAAATGAAAAGAGATAATGAGCTGCAAAAGCCTGTCGCACATACTAGTATTTGACTAGGAAAAAGGGAAAGCGACTTTTATATTAAAATGTATGGTGCTTAAAAAAAAAAAAAGCCAAAGGCTATCTCTCAATGTTAAAATATCAAAAATTTCAAGCACCAATCTCAAAAAAGGATGTATTGTTCAAAAAATGATCAAATGTTATGATTTGTAAAAAAGCCAAATGAAAAGCTTCAAAGATTTTGTAATCATTTTTGTGGGAGGTCATATATGTTCATTTCTATAATTGAGATAGACCACTTGATTTAGTACCTGTTGTGTATGATTTGATTGAATTGATCATTGAAACTTCACTCTGGTCTACGGACTATTCCACACTTGATTCACACACACAATACACAAGTTTAATGTTCAATGAATATCTATTTCATTTGTGTGATTGTACATGTTCAAATGTGATGTGTGTGCGCTTAACCATATGTGGATCAAACCAAAAAGATTTTTATTTTTTTTGTTTGCTTTTGGAAGTGATTTGTATCACCCATGTTTTTCAATGTTTTTCAAGTTGTTTTTGTATGAAAAACATGTTTTTTGGGTGTTTTCATAACCCTTTTCATATGTAAGTTCAACTGGGAGTTAAATGGTCTAATTTTAAAGGCTTTTCAGCTTTGGATAGAGAGTTTTGCGATTGTTTCGCAAGTAGCTCACGAGTAAGGCTTACCCGCGAAAAATTTCGTGAGTACTTTCGCGAGTTAGCTTCCCGCAAAAATTTCCAAATCAGCTTTTTAAAGGGCATTTCGTGGGTCATTTGTTTTAAACGTCTCTCATCTTCTCCCAAACCTCTGTTTTAATATTTCTACATCAAAACCCAACTAAATTCAAGTGTTTTTCATTCCATTAACATCTCTAAGGTAATCTTTAATACTTTTCATTGATTTTGATCCTTAAATTATGTTTTAGAGGGTTTTATGTTCATAGTTGGGATTTTCTCAAATGGAAGTTGGAAAATTTATTTTTTGTCAATCTTTTTTATTGGGCTTTGTTTTAAATGATAATTTGCTTTGGATGTTGGCCCCTTGTGGCAAAAATAACATGTATTAAGGCAAGATTTTCATATGTTCTTGCATTGTTTATCATACATGTGTAGTGTGTGCACTCTAAGTGTTTGATAAAATGCCCAAATGGCATTTTCTCGTTGTCTTGGACTCCGATGAGTACCAAACTTTGGGGATCACCATAATTATTCATGTTTATCATGTTTTGATCAATGATGGTGTATTTTATACACTTTGCCCCGTGAGTGCTTATTCATGCATTGGTCATGCATCTCACATGCACACTAGTTGCACCTTTGTTGTACACACTGTAACACTTGACATGTTTTGCATTCATTGATGCTAGTTAAGTCTTTTTAGACCTTTTAGCTCATATTACATGTTCTTATGTCCTTGTTATGCCTAGGTTTATATCTTGGTCCATCATCCTTAACATGTCATGTTTACTTTATACTTTGTAGGATTTTTTTTTGATGTTTTTGCCTTATGTTTGAGCTTCATTTTCTCATTCATCTTGCACCCCTCATGCATTTTTTTTTTTAATCCTTGTCATATCTTCTTTTTTTTCCCACCTTCCTCTTGATTCATTTGTCTATTCGTGACAAAAAGGGGGAGTGTATACTTTCATCATTTCTATATGACTCTTGTGCACATTCTTAGGGGGAGAAATTCTACCTTGTGCACATTCGTAGGGGAAGAAATCCATAGGGGAGATGCATATATCAAGGGGGAGAAGACATTCTTTTGTGTTCTATGCTTTATTGCTCTCATTGCATCGTGTTTTTGTGTTGAACATGCATACATCCTTATGCTTGTTTGAATGATCATTTGCTTTGCTATGTGATCATTGTAGTCATTTCTATATGACTGTTCTAGTGTATAATCAAGTTGCTCATATGTTTCACATCATGGTTACTTGATCGCAATTTACTTGTTACATTATATTTGTCATTTTATTACTTGCTTTACCTTGAGGGTCTAATGTGTTTTGTGCAAGTGTTTCAGGTTACAGGTATATATGTTCCAAGTTCATCACAGCTCCTATGATTCATGATAGGGGAGTGATATGATAGGCAGAGAAAGAGCTTTGTGCTATATTAACTATGTTTGCTTTGCTCATAGTTCATGATTATGCTTAGCTATTTAAAAGTTTGTGACTATCTCAATACTTGTGTAGCATTTTCTTTGTACTTTGAGATATTGCTATAATGTCTTGAGTACTTCACACTTGTGCCCTGATAGGATTATTCCTAGATGCATATACTTCCTGTATTTTGCATTGGTCGTGTGAGTGGACATGCAAGTAATCATAAGTGATTGCTTTGTTGTAAATGTCCGGATGAACATTTACTTGTTATATGTTCATTGGAGTCATTCTTTAATGACTGCCCTTGTTTGATCAAGTGTTTGTTTGCATGATATCTATTGTTTACATACTTGATCGCACTATGCTTACTCTTGTTCATACCTTGTGTTCATCTTGTCATAAGCTTAATGAAAGTTTTGTTTATGTGCGAGTGTTTCAGGTTATAGGTATAAACTGCAAGTGCTTCACAGTTTCTAGATTAGGTGTGAGTGAGTTTTGCCTTTGTTCCTAAACTCACGTTTAAGTCTAGAGTCTGTTGTTAGGGGTTTTGTCACGGAATAGCCAAAGGGGGAGATTGTAAAGTTGTGATTTACAAATATGTATTTTGTTGGCTTTTATTCCGTGCCAAATTTGATTGTAATTTTATTCAATCTTGTGTACCCTGTATTTGTTGTGGGATGTGATTGTAAGGGTTGTGTGTTAGAGAGAGAGAATGTGAACACTCAAGCAAGTGAAGCTAGAAGACTTCTCACGGGTGTCTCGCGACTAAGCTTCCCGCGAAGTGAAGCATGTATCTTGCACATGACTGGAATACGAAGAGTCTGTACAGATGGAGACAGCTGTGTCTCACGAGTATCTCACAGGTAAGACCTTCCTGCGGGACACCCGCAAAACATTCTGTTCTGCCAGTCTATACTGCCTGATACACATTTTCTGTACCCTCATTATATATACCCATATTACCCACAAATGAGAGAGTGAGCTTCTGAGAGAAAACCCTAGCTAAAACACTTGAAAGTTAGAAATTGTTATATCAACAATTCTCTACACCTTTATTTATGGGATTTCCTCATCTCCTACCTCTCCATTTCCATACCATTGAGAGGTCAATGGCCCAAACCCTTACCACACCTTTTAAGAGTGTCTAGTGAGGTTTTGGTGCTGTTGAAAAATATTGGAAGAAGCCAAGGATGGCAGATGCAACATGGAGCTTGTTGCGGGATCCGGAGAGCTAGACAAGACACGATTCCGAGAAGCCTTGTTGGAGTAGGAGCTTGGAGGGCTTAGGTACAGTGGGTAGATTAGGCTTGGAGGGTTTCTTGCTTACCCATGTATCCCAACTGTTTGTCTAGTGGATCGATTATCGAATTCTTCAGTTTCCTCTTTGATAACACGTCTCGGTGTTATCTGTGTTTGCATCTCTCTTCTCTACTCTTATTTATTTCATTTTACTGCTGTGTTGCTTTAAATATGGATTAGAGTAGCTCTCGTGTTTGTATGCTTGTGTTTACACTATTCCGCACTTAGTATTAAGTTAGTGTAAAATCAACCAAGCCATAATTTGAATTGGGGGTCTAAACAAGCTCTTATGTTTTCACACATTTCGAGCTTTCAAGAGGGATTAGACAATGGTTCCCCCCCCCCCCCTGAAAGAGTTAGATGGCATTAAGTTCAATTGGAGTGTCAACAATCTTGTTATTAGTGAGTCTAGCTCGAGACAAAAGTTCAAAAGCATACTTGGCTTGAGTAAAATAAAGACCCTCTATGGAATGAGTGATTTCAAGACCCAAAAAGTAACTGAGACTCCAAGATTTTTCATCTCAAATTCTTGACTGAGAAAATCTTTGAGTTCTTGAATTCCACTGAAGTCATCACTAGTTATGATCATATCATTCATATATAGGAGAAGCAAGATGGTGCTTTTGTCGATGCGACGAAGAAATAAGGCAGAATCATAAGGACTGACAGTGTAACCCAAGTGAAAAATGGTGGAGCAGAACTTGGCAAACCAAGCTCTTAGAGCTTGTTTAAGGCCATAAAGAGCACGTTAAAGGTGACAAACCTTGTTTGATTCAACAGAGAGACCATGAACAGGTTGCATATAAACTTCTTCACTTAAATCCTCATTAAGGAAGGCATTTTTGACATCCATCTAAAAAAGGTCTCATTTATTGGCAGTAGCAACAGCTATAAGGGCACGAATAGATGAGATACGAGTAACCAGAGCAAAGGTTCCTTCATAATCAATCTCATACTCCTATGTAAAACCTTTGGCAACAATACGAGTTTTATATTGCTCAATGGACCCATCAGAGTGAGTCTTGATCTTGTAGACCCACTTACAACTAACCACAGATTTCCCAGGGGAGAGAGTCACCAAATCCCAAGTATGGTTTTTAGATAATGCATCAAGTTCCTCTTTCAATGCAATCTGCCATAAAGGGTCAGTGGAGGCCTCACGATAGGTGTGAGGCTCGTGCAATGTAGCAAGAGCAGTATAATAATGATAGTCAAATAAATGTGCAAGAATGGATCTTACCCGAGTTGAGTGATAAGGTGGAATGTCTTATGCAAGATCTTCAGGCGGAGTAGGCGCAGGGGATCCAAGTTTAGGGTTGGGTAGCTCATTTTCAACCTGTTCATCTTCCACCTGTTCATTAGAGGGTGATCTAGGAGAGGCATAAAAAATATCTAGTGGTTGGATAGAGAAGTCTATAGGAGGATCAAGAGTAACTATAGAAGGAATATGTGGCTCATCTAGAAAAAGATCTAAGACAGAGGAGGTAGATAGGGAGGCACGGAAGTAAGAAAGCTCCACAAAAGAGCGATGTTCCCAAAAGACAACATTGTGGGAGATACAGAGACGATGAGAGACAAAATCATAATACTGGTACCCCTTTTGAGTTTCGCCATAACCAAGAAAATAAAAAAGTCTAAACCAAGGCTCAAGTTTGTTATGCTTATATGGCTGAAGAAGAACGAAATAAGCAGAATCGAAGGAGTGAAGGTGGTGATAGTCTGGAGGTGACCCAAAAAGATGCTTATATGGAGTTTGATTTTGGATAACAGGATTGGGAATGCGATTAATAGCATGAAGAATAGTTTCACCCCAAAAAGAAGTAGGAACTTTGGCAGAGAGAATGAGAGCACGATTAGTGTCAAGAATATGACAAAGTTTTCGTTCGGCTCTACCATTTTACTGAGAGGTACTTAGACAAGTTAGTTGGTGAACAGTGCCATAGGAATGCAAAACAGTTTAGAAAGCATATTGAGTGTATTCAAGAGCATTATCAGATCGAAAAATTTTGATATGTTTGGAAAATTGAGTTTCAACCAATTTTACGAAATTAGAATATATTTGCAACAATTTTGAACGATGTTTAATTTGAAAAATCCAACTATAGTGAGAATAATCAACAATAAAGACAACAAAATATCAAGATCCACCAATACTAGAGACAGAGAAAGGCCCCCAGGCATCAGAATGAATTAGGTCAAAGATATCAGTGGACATTGATTCACTAGTGTTGAAAGGCAAAGCTGGTTGTTTTTCTAACTAACATGAAACACAATCAAAATTTTCTATGGACGCTGAACCTAACAAACCTGTAATAGCCAAATGTTGTACCCGAGAGGAAGATACGTGACCAAGTCGGACATGCCAAAGTGCAAGGGAAGGAATAGAGGAAACTACAGTAGTTGTAATAGCAACAGAAACAGGAGCAATAGGTGGATGACAAAGGTTGTCCATGGGAAACCTATGTCCAACTCTGGGACCAGTCTCAAGCTCCTATCCCGTCCTCGGATCCTACATAATACACCTAGAATAATCAAAGATAATGTGATAACCCAACTCAGCTAATTGCCCCACAGAAAATAAATTGTAAGAAAGGTTAGGAACGTTAAAGACCCTAGGAACCGAGAGATTGGAGGTCGAGATAGAACCTATATTATGACCAAACATTGTGGAACCATTAGCTGTGCAAATATTAAAAGGGTGTGGTGCAGGTTCAAGTTAAGAAAATAAGGATGAGTGAGGTGTAATGTGGTTGCAACAAGCAAAATCCATAAGCCAAGAGAAAGGAGACATACTGGATGAAACTGAGAGAGAAGAGGAATAAGATGCATTACCAACCATACGAACGGTATTAGCAATGATGTTTTGAAGGTCAACTGTGGAAATGGTGATAGTGGATCCGGAAGACTTGGACTTTGTGGAGACAGGAGCCATTGGTTGGATATTCTCAGTGTTAGCAACAGTAGCAATAGAAATGGAAATAGCTAATTTGTTGCGTTGATGGCAAGTCTCAATATTATGACCAAGACATTTGCAAAAATTGCAAAAATTGTTTGTTGGATTATCAACAACGATTGTTGTAATAAAAAGAAGACCTATCCTTATTCTTCATTTATAAGCAAAATATGCGAAAATGAAATCTACACAAAAAACTGGGTAAAGAGCACTTGGAGTGCAAAAAGTCAAAGTCAACAATCAACGGTACGGTCAACGAAGTCAACGGTGATGACGCAAGCAGGTGACTAATGTTGATGTAAGCAGATGACTGGATGATGATGATGTGGCAGTGATGACGTGGCTTGATGACATTACTAAGGCTGACGTGGCATAGATGACTTCAGCAGATGGAGTTTTGGCGCGTGCAGGCATATGATGATACCGCCAATACTTGTAGGGGCAAGTGGAGGCGCATGACAGGTCCGATGAAGACATTTTTTCACAAGCGAGCAGATCAGAGAGAGTACTTTCTGATGGTGCAATCTGTGGTCTGATCAGAGAAGCAGAAGTGGTGGTAGTGGCAAGGCAGTGGTCTTTGATGTACTATAGTTGCGGTGGAGGCAGCGATGACAACGACGACTGCAATGGATGACACCCAAGAAGACAAGATTGCTTAAGAGCAGCACACTAGAAGATTAGAGTAGTAGCTTTAATACCATGTTAAAAATATTGAATGAATATTATTGTATTTCTCAAAGAATAAAATGTACATGAGTGCCTTTATATAGGAGGTAGAGTGTGTAATACAAGTATGTGTGTAGTACAAGTATGTGTACTATATAAGCAAATAAAGTGGGCCTAAAGCCCACAGCCCTATTACACGTTAACACACATAATAACACATTTGGAAATTACTTCAAGAATAGAGCATCGATATCTTGTTAGAGTTAGTGATGACTCTTGCAATTAAGGCTGTCCATGGGTCGGTCTGGGTCGCGTTTGTGCCCAACCTGAAACTACCTAACGGAATTGGGTGGCCGAAAATCTCACCCGTTGCCGACTGATAGACTGGTTGGATCGGGTAGATCAAACCTTCAACAGGTGGTGGACGGGTCGATCAGAGTCATTGTTCAGAGAAAACGATGAGGAAAACCCAGATTTAGTGAAAATCTCATCGGATCTACCTGATATCTCACTGGGATCTAGGTTTTTGTCAGGATTTGGAAATTTTTTCACCGGAATCTAGATATTTTTCGATCAGTTTGGGTTTTTTGGGTTTTGTGGGAGGGAAACCAAAACCAATCCACTGGAGTCAGTTTTCTAGCAGTGAAGGCCTGCCGCTGACCACTGGAGTAGTCGAATCGGATCCGGTCAATTTCTTTAGGTGGGTCGGATTTTCGGATGTGTTTGGACAGTCCTACTTACAATATAGGATATTCTCCATTTCAAAAGATTCATTTCATGATTAAAATTTTATTTATTAGATTTAACAGCATACAAAATATCATATCATTTAAATAATTTTTTGAGGGATATTATTTAAAATTTTTAAATGACCTGAAATTAGGAACAGGGAGGCTTAGTCATCATTTAAAAATCCCCATCGAGTTATAATATTTGTTAAGATAAGCTACTAAAGTTAAAACACAGACTTAAAAATCTGGCTTTGGTACCATTTGAAAATTTTTTTTGTTGTAAATCCTCTCAAATTATTGTGAGGAGTAAGGACTGCATATTGGTCATTATTATTCTCTTTTGGGTACTTTAGGACTATATGTTGGTGCTGCTCAATTATATTACCATTGTAGGATCCATATATTTATTTTTTCAAACGAAATAAAACACATACAGAATTGTAACTTATAGGTAAGTAAATATTCTTATTTATTTTTATAAATAAATTAGTAGGAAGAACTAAATCTTGTGGAAACTACGGAATTCAAAGATCTGTTGCCAAATATGCAGTGGTAAGCTAATCATTGCTGTTTAGCCACTAGCTTAAAGGAATAATATATATATATATATATATATATATATATATATATATATATATATATATGAAAGAGAGTTACACAGGATTGATTTGTAAATCCTCAATTTCCTCATATACATTTTACTAGCTTAAAGCATTTTTTTTTTCGGAATTGTTTATATATATATATATATATATATATAAAACAAAACCGTTTAATATATTTGCTCTTATATACACCACTTTTTCTTTTTTAATATCCTTTTTTATAGTTAAATACTGGGGGAAAAGATTGTGAGATTAAAAAAATGGTCATGCTAATGACTGTCCTTAGGGCAATAGTTAACAATTCATTTTAAGAAAATTTTAACACCACTTTTATGAAAAATGAAAAAAGTTATCAAAACATTAATTACTTTTTTTTTTTATAAAAACTTTTTTTTAAATGGATTGTTCATCAATGTCCTAAAGACATCCGTTAGTATTTCCGTTTAAAATATATATATATATATATTGAAAAGTAAAATATATATATATATATATATAAAAAGAAATGAAAGGGAGAATATTATCAGTCTTTGCATAACTGTGACTCACGACTTTGTTTTTGGTATTCGAGCGAGTAGCATGTGCGCCAAAGAAATCCCAGATGCTAGATTGATTAAATATTGAATTTAAGAAAGCAACTTGTCTCCATCCCTTGCATGAATCATCAATTTGCGTTTGGAAGCTAGTAGTTATCAGTTGGCTTATTGCTTAAATTATGTATTATTTGTGAGTCTTACGTAAATACGGAAAAAAAAAAAAATTCAAACTTAACTTAATGTCGGTAAAACTTTTTTTTTGTCTAACAAGTTAGGTAAAGTAACTGTTTGGGAATCCTACCTTATGATTCTTGTACAAAGTAAGATGCTTTTTGCCTATTGCAGATCCCAATTTACTTTTATGTTGCCATAGTACTTTAAAAAAATATATATAGTGAGTTTCAGTTAGTTTAATTGATAAAAATTTTTATGATTGAATAAGATATTTGAGATTCAATTTCTACATATTCCAAAAACCGATTAGTGACTTGGTCTAATAATAAATAATATTTCATTCAACTTTTAATTTTTATTTAAAGTATTTTGACCAAAAAGTTTTCAACAAAATATTAAATAAAATGTTCCTCAATACATTCATGAATTTGAAAATGGGCTGGCAAATATTCCTAACTACGGTTTTATAGCGGCGGATCAAATTTGGACTTCCCTTTATACCATGCCAGCTTTGTCATGAATCATTTTCTGCCGACTGGTGTGATTCATGCCCAAGGAAAAAATAAAAATATGAATGAGAAGAATTTTATTTTAATTTCCCTCATGTCAAAGACTCAAAAGGCCTTTAAAATGTGAATATATAAATAAACAACGTATAGATATAGTGCTGCTAAAGTTTTTGTTTTTGTTGATTACATTATACTTATTCATTGATTTGGAGTACCAGCTAACTATCTTATTTACTCCCTTTTACTAACCCTCCGTCCAAACAAGCTGAAAATATTAACTAACCAAACACCCAAGTGCATGCGATGCTTATAAGTGTTTTGTCCATTAAATGACACGCATTTTTGTTAAGTAAATTCCTACGGAGGACCGAATAGTTTCTGAAAGAGTGGAAAATCAAACAAATCCTTAAAGTATTTAATAAAAGAAAATAGAAATATTTGGAATGACACAAAACGTTTGACATATTCTTATAGATGGCACTCACTCTCAGTCAGAGCCACCCATTATTGTAGTAGCAATATATTGAAACCGTAATCACCATGGTAATGATATGTGTGTAAAGTTGAAGAGAACATAATAAATAAACTTATTAGCTGGAATTGTATAAACAATGTAAGGGTCCTATTTTTATGTGTTAAGTATATTTGAGATTAAAACACACTTTTTATCTATTTGAGTCTTAATTTTATGTGTTCAAGAAAATCAAGAAGTTATTCTACAAGAGGTATTATTAAAGATACAAGAACACTCAAAGAACTACTCAAGCAAAGCTAGAACTACACATCTCGATGCCTCCTCGATAGCTACCATTCTATCAAGATTCAATGAACCTCGATAGATAGTTTGACACCTCTCAATCTATCAAGTTTCGGGTATTTTAAATTCCAAGATCAATTTTCTACCCATGATGACAAGGCTTCCTAGGGTTTCGTGTATTAAGGTTTCATGCATGGGGTTCTAGAGCATAAAAAAGCTATTTTATAATCGTCATCATATACATACACAGAGAGACATACAGAGATACACGCTTAATAGGAGTTGTTGCGACTTTTTGTGCTCCTAAGGGTTTTGTGCCAGATACTTCTAGATCTTTAAGCATGGATTGAACAACTCTGCTAAACTACAACAAGTAACAATTGTTGTGGTGTTAGTCACGTACTCGAATCCGTGCAAATGAGAAATCTCTACAAAAACAAGTTGAATTGGGCATTGGAGTTTATATTGGCATAGGTCAGTAGGTTCTACTATAGGTTGATACTTTGGGATAGTTTAGTTGGGGTAAAATTCCTTGCACTTGTAACCACTTGTTTCTTGATTAGTGGATTCTTCAGGAGTGGTAACTTGAAATTCACCTGGTGAGTTTTTTGCCTACAAGGGTTTTTCCCATCATGATCAAATTGCCGTGTCAAGCTTATTTTCTGCTGCACTTAATTTAGTTTGGTGATTTGCTTGTGCCTTAATCTGATTTGCATGTAATTTGACTAATTAATCAATTTTTGGTAATTGAATTAATTAACTAGGATCAATATATAACTCAACAAACAACTTAACCTTGGTGGAATGAAAACTAGTAAGCACATTTGCCATCAAGATGAACATGAATTTTTAAAAGTATAATGATTATCCAACATAGTATTTACGTACAAATTAAAATCGTGTTTTCAAAACACAAAACACTATTTCACTGATCTACAATTATCACTGAATTTTTTTTTTCCAAACACAATCACGATTTCAAAAACTATGTGCAACAATAATTAATATTTTGAAAATGTCATTCCTATGGAGTAAGCCTTTCACATCATTACAGTGTATTTTCTCATACTTGCTTTGCATTTATTAGGAAATTACTAAAGTATTAAAGTAACGACTAAAGAGCACTCCCAAATGTTAGGGTGTTAGGGAAGAGGTCTCTTGATAGACTCAATAGATTGCAGTTGGTAAGAGAACTGTGTCTTTTGGTCACCAGGGAAAAGAAAGAAAAGAGATTTGATGGATTTGTTAGGGATGGGCTGAGCAGGCCAACAAATTAAGACATGTTCGACTTGTCATGTTGAGCCCAATATTTAGTCTGCCCAAAATAAAACCTAGAAAACAGAAGCTTCTGTTTTAGATTTTCTTTCTTTCACTCTTTGTAGGTGCCTTAATCGAGTTTGGACCTATAATCGTCTGAATCTTCATTTGGCTCCATTTGTGGAAAACATGTATTTATCTTAGACAAAATTTGTATGTGTAATGACCCAAGAAAAAGCATTAATCGTATCTATCTATGTC
Organism: Quercus lobata; assembly: GCF_001633185.2. Lineage (NCBI taxonomy): Eukaryota > Viridiplantae > Streptophyta > Magnoliopsida > Fagales > Fagaceae > Quercus > Quercus lobata. The sequence continues at coordinate 28,450,317 of NC_044912.1, read as the reverse complement.
ATACCCCAAAAAATGTTATTTTTTTCTTAATATTTCCATTTACAGGGCAGTTCTAAGTTAGAGAATCCATAATTCACTATTTATTCGAGTGCATTCAATTAGTGCTGATAATCTATTGTAAAATGACTATAACTAGCTTCTTCTAGATATTTTAAATTGCAAACATTTAGATACATTGCTTAAGAGAGTGTATTGTGTGTAGTATAACTTGACTCACCCCCCCTTAAAAGTTACCATAGCTTTTGAGTAGAGTTGTGGTGTGTCTTTGTGTTAGAACTCATTTCTCTCTCCCTTGTATGTGTATGCGTTTGTTTCTCAAATATATATATATATATATATATATATATAACTTTCCTTTTAATATATATATAACTTTCGTTTCTCTCTCCCTTGTATGTGTATGCTTTTGTTTCTCAAATGGTAAGGTTTTTTATCAAGTTATTTTCTTGAATGGGACACTCTGGTGTCATTTGTTTTTGTTCCACACCAATCTTTAACCATTATTTAAAGAACAATAAACTTATGCTCAAAGAAAAATAGGAAAGAAAAAAAAATGTAAGTAATGATTATGATGTTATATAAAATATTTAGATTTGAAAAGGTGCAAATTAAAAAAAAAAAAATTGTAATATTCTTTCTTGCTTTACTCATATATTTGGCCATTCTTTTAGGTTCTTCACAGTTTGTAGTTCAACAGTGAAAATATTCTGCACAAATGGACGGTGGCTTTCACCCCTCCTCTTATTTTCATAAACTGTGGAGAATTCTGTCAAATTGGGGGACAGACAGGACCGGACATGGCTTTCTTTTGTTTGAGCTAATAGTATTCTCACGCTTCCTTATCTTCTAAATAAAAAGCATAACTCTTCTCTACAGCTTACTATGCACGCAGGCCTAGCAACCAGTCATTCAAATACAGACTGCTAGAAGCCTAGAAGTTAAGGGCTTAAGACCACCAGTACTTAAATGATATTTCTGCATGCAATAGTCATCTAAGCATTAGCACAACTATTCCAATATGGAAGTATCAAATTCTAACCAAGTAGTCCTCCCCTCAATGTCTCTAGATGAAACAATTGAACAAATTATAGGACGTTTTGGGTGTTCACAGTTCATGCAAGCCATCCTCGTATCAGTACCAGCGTTTTTTGATGCACAACAAACATTCATTAGCATCTATGCTGATGCTGTACCAAAATGGCATTGCAATACCTTTGATACATCATGCAACCCAAAATCCAATATTTGTAAACTCCCAAGAAATTCTTGGTCTTGGGATGAACCTTCTCATTACTCAATCATATCAGACTGGGGTCTTGAATGTGCTAGTTCATTCATCACATCCCTTCCTGCTTCATCCTTCTACATTGGCAGCCTAATTGGTGGCTTCACTCTTGCTATACTTGGTGACTTTTGTCTTGGTAGAAAGAATTTGCTTTACCTCTCAAGCCTAATAATGTCCGTGACCGCGCTTCTCTCAGCCTTCTCAACAAACATTTGGATGTACTCGAGCTTGAGATTTGTAAGTGGACTTAGCCGTTCATCAGTTATAACATGCACTCTTATTTTGATAACAGAAAGAATTGGAAAAAGGCTGCGTAGCCAAGTAGGGACAACGGCATTTTTCTCTTATGCTCTTGGGTTATTATCCTTACCAGCTGTAGCATATACTAATAGAGGTTCATCATGGAGAATCCTCTTTCTCTACACTTCCATTCCAGCAATCTTTTACTATATCATAACTTATTTCTTTGTCTATGAGTCTCCTAGATGGCTTTTCATGCAAGGGCGTGACAAAGAAGCCATAGCAATATTGAAAAGAATTGCATCCATAGAAGACAGAATTTTGGACTCATACCTATCCAACATTCACCACAGGCAAGAAATACCAAAGGTTCATCCTTATAAGTCCATGAAGGACTTATTTAAGAGAAAATGGGCTTTGAAAAGGATATTAGCAGCTATGGTAATTGGTTTTGGCGTTGGAGTGGTATACTTTGGCATGTTACTTGGGGTAGGAAATTTGGATTTCAGCATTTATTTGAGTGTCATATTTAATGCCTCATTGTTAATACCTTCAAATTTACTGACCTTGTTCTTTATATCAAGATGGAAAAGGAAAAGTTCATTGTTTGCCTTTTGTACAATAAGTGGCATATGCAGCATAGTCTGTGTCATTGTAGGCAAAGGTAGAAAAGGCATACAAATTGGGCTAGAACTAGCATCTTTCTTTAGCTAAGTTTGGCATTTAATGTGTTGATAATATTCACAATTGAGTTGTTTCCAACAAGTGTGAGGAACTCAGCCACATCGTTGGCTAGGCAAGCTGTTGCGCTTGGTTCAGTGTTTGATCCGGTATCAATTTCAATAGGGAGGAGAAATGAGTTTCTATCTTTTGGGATTTTTGGATTGACAATATTGTTGTGTGGGTTCTTTGTGATCGTTTTGCCAGAGACAAGGGGTAAAGCTCTTTGCAACACCATGGATGAACAAGAAAGCAAAGATAGTACGATGGTGTGATTTATATAAACATATAATGCATGGCACCTCGGAGCTATATATAGAGCAGCTTATTTGTTTCTTTTCTTCTTCTTTGGGTTGTTTTGTTGTTTTGTTGTTGTTTCTATCTAGTTTCAGCTGCAAATAAGGAGAGTAAGGGATATAACGAATGGTGCATGACACCAATACATAGAGAGCAACTCATTGCATAAACAAAGTAATTTTTTTTTTTTGTTTATTTTATTTTGTCTTTTTAGTTTCAGTGTCAAATAAGTGTTGTTCTCCCAGAGAAATGAAATCCCGCGATGGTGAAAATCATATGTAAGAAATCTGATTAGCGAAGCTATATATTGAACCCTCAATAACGACTTGCATTGGTTTTATGAGGAACAACTCTTCACAAAGATCTCTCTCTCCATGAAGAGGCACAATGCTCTCTGTAAATAGGGTACAAGGTCCTGACCTCAATTCATTCCAATGCCCCCCAAATTTTCCAAATGAACGAAGTTATGAAACCATAGCTAGGTACTGCCCTTCACAATTATTATTATTATTTTTTTATATGTGTTCAATTTTTTCAATAATTTACGGACTCAAAAATTCTTTATTGAACACATTTATCCTAACGTATCCCATAAATAAATAATAAAAAAAATTCTTATATGTACTATGTAGCATTAAAGCTATATGATAGTATATTTCCACTATATTATCCTAATATTTACAACAAATGTGACAAGTTATATGTTGTTGAGAGAGGAAGGAGGTCTCCTCCCGTAAAAGGAATAATTTCAACTGACACATTATGGGATTCTAAAAAATAAAATAAATGCTACAAGGTGCAATTTGAAGTGAATAAAATAGAACACCTACAAGAAATTATTTCCTCCTATGGAAGGAGTCCTCTTTTCTCTCACAAGAAGTGTGGGTCTTTGTATGGGACACATGGTAGGATTCACCCCCCCCCCCCCCCCCTCCCTCCATGATAGGAGGAGGATTCTTCTTATAGAAGCGAATAATTTTGAGATAGAAAATTTTCTATACCTTAAATATTGGTTGTTATTGAATGGAAACCTTTGTTCTACCTTTCAAGTTCCGCTTTATGCGCCACCAACTGCAATATCTCATGTCTCTGATTTGTTTCCATTTTAAGCTTTAGTTATTTTATAATGGAAGAAAAAATGTAATACGTTGTGATTGGTTTATACACAAAAATAGTAATATTAGTATTTTTAACTGGATTTATAATACATTATTTAATTAGAGTACAACTATAAAAGGACTCAACTTTTGTAGTTATAGACTGGAGTTATAAAAGATTTTATTTGGTTGCCATTATTGCCTTACAAAATAATATTTTTTTTTTTGTCCCATTTTGTACACAATAATTTATATTCCATCAATTACAACCTTCCACACAATACATTTATATTTCAGTTAAATAGAAAAAATTTAATATGAAAAAAAAAAAAAATGAGACACATGAAATACTATGACTGGATTGGAGGAGCATAAAAGTGGAACATTTACGGTAGGCCAAATAATTTCTATTCACTATGTTATACCTTCACTTTCATAACACTTTACCTAAAGTGGCATTTGGGTAACTACACATGTAGAAATGTATTTTAACGGAATGCATTCTTGTAAATACGTTCTAAAATGTAAAGTCTATTATGAGAAATATATTTTTCCTTTGGTATACCTTTTTTTTTTTTTTTTTTCTTTTGAGAATCTCCTATCTTATACCTAAATTTACTGAAATATAATTATGTTAAATTTAATTGAGTTTGGTTTTTAAATCTTTCAGAGTGCAAATTTTTGCCAATCCAGGAAATATTCTTAGATGGGTATAGTTTTATTTTTGCAATAAATATTTAAATTTACATGCATATATAGTCATAGCTTCCGTGGCCCTTCAGTTAAAGTTAAATGGATTAACAGGACCCGTTGGCTTGGCCCAAAATCACAACTGAAAGCTGAGCTATTAACCAACCAAGAAGTGATTATTTTGAGAAATTTACTGCTACATACTATTGATCCAATAATTTAAGCTATGGAGTGTTGTCTTGAGGAAAACAGTCCCGCTAGAAATTCAAATCGGAACATATATAAGATATGAGAAAGATGCTTATGGTGTTGTCAAGATGCATACAGGTCATGGTAAGGAATATGTCATGATGAGCAAATAGAATGGCTTAGAGTGAACCTCAACATTATCCACGACAAGGAATAAAACATGATGAGCCTATAATGTGACTAGTAGCAAGATTGAGAGAATAAAGGGAGTTAATATGGTTCAGCCTTAAAGGTTTACATTCACAATAGAATATTAATAATACTATCAAATTCAATGTATTGCAATAAACTCATGGAAGGATATTTATAAATGGTATAATGGAGTATTTTAGGTCAAACTCTCAAGAATATCATAATAGATAGGATTATGATTATTTTCCTTACACTCTAAATAAGATTAGATACAATTAATGAAATTGGAATAAAGTTATAGAAGAGTTTTAAGCCTTTAACCAATAATTCAGTATTCATATCTTTAACATGATCGAATGGTTATGGTGCCTTAAGGAAAAAAAAATAATTTTCTTTATCTTTATCTTTTTTTTTTTTTTTTTCAAAATTCATTTTTCTTTTTTCATTCAATTACTTTTCAATGTCTTCTTTTTTTGGAAAAAAAAATGGTGAGAATTGATAAAAGAGAATTTTTAGTGTATTACAAAGTATATGTCCACTAGATTTTTATTGGCTAATGAAAGCTCGAATTTGTGTAAAAACATAAGAGTTGTTTAGAGCCCCAAAATAAAATTATAGCTCGGTCGATTTTACTCTAACTTAAACTAAGTGCGGAATAGAGTAAATGCGAGCGAATAAACAAAATAACTACTCTAAGCCATATTCATCAAATCACAACAGTAAAATGAAAGCTAAAAGAGTAGGGAAGAAGAATACAAATACAAGATAACACGCCAATGTGTTATCAAAGAGAAAATCGAAGAACTCGGCGAAAAACCTCTGTCGCCCTCCAAGTGGTAAATTGATCCACTAGATAATAAGTTGGAGTACATGAATAACAAAAGACCCTCAAAGTCTAGTCTACCCCATGTACTTGAGCCCTCCAAGCTCCTGCTACCAACTAACTTCGTCAAGACTTGTCTTCTCTAGCTCTCTAAATCATGCAATTCAGCTCGATTGCATCCACTAAACAAATGGCTTCTTTCAATGCTTCCCAACAGCACCAAAACCTTACTTTACACTCAGAATGGGTGTGGTAAGTGTTTAGGCTATCAACATATCAAGGATTTGGAAATGGAGAGGTAGGAGTTGAGAAAAACCATAATGGATTGTGTAGAGGATTGTAGGTATAATAATCTCTAACTCTCAAAGGTTGTGGCTAGGGTTTTCTCTCTGAAAAGCACTATTCCAATATGTGGGTAATGTGGGTAATATGGGTATATATAGTGTGTAGAGACCTGGTATATCAGATATGACAAATTGGCAAAACAAAATGTTTCGCAGGTATCTCGCAGGAAGGCCTTACTCACGAGACACTACGAAAACTTCTTTGCTCTTCACTTTGCCTTGAGTTTCACACTCTCTCTCACACACGACCCTTACAAAGAAATCCTACATAAAATACAGGGTACATAAGATTGAACATAATTACAATCAAATTTGGCACGGAATTAAAGCCAACACAAAATAGTTGTAAAACACAACTTTACAGCTAAAATACATTTTTTGCCTGTAAACATTAGTGGATGAGTGATTTTTAGTTCCCAAAATTTTAAGGATCAATTTTCATCCCTAAAAAACTTAACTTTATCACTTTTACTTCCTATTGTGTCTAATGGAGTGATTAACTGTCAATTTTTAGTTAGGCCACATCCTTGTTGCAATTGAGATATTCATATATGTTAACTAAAGGAACAAAAGCGATCGCTTTTAAGTTTTTTTGTGGGCTAAAAGTGACTTTTAATCTTCATAGATTAAAATTACCCATGGACTAGAGTTTAGGAACCACTTGTGTATTTTTTTTCTTCCGTATTTTCCCTTGAAAAGAGATAGAGAGAGAGTATAAAAAGAAAAAAGTTTTAATTAATCCATTGATGATCTATAGCTGAGCGCAAAGATTTAAAAACAAGGGTTTTGTTGTTTATGTTATTGTTTTAGTAGTGGAAAATATAAAGAAACAATGTATACATGTAAAATAGGCCGTGTATACATGTAAAATAGGCCGTGTCTCCATGTTGTTATACATTTATATGTACTGTAAGATAAGTTCACTCAATTATGCTATCCTTACGCTCTTGTCCATCAATCGTGTTACAAAGATTTTTTTCCCTTGTCTCTGGCAAAATGATAGCAAAAAACCCACATAATAATATTGTCAATCCAACAATCCCAAAAGATAGGAACTCATTTCTCCTCCCTGTTGAAGTCAATATTGGAGCAAACACTGAACCAAATGCAAAACCTTGCCTAGCAAGTGATGTGGTCAAGTTCCTCACACTTGTTGGATACAACTCAATTGTAAATATCATCAACACATTGTATGCCAAACATGAGCAAAAGAAGGATGCCAGTTCTAGCCAAATCTGCATGCCTTCTCTACCACTGCCTATAACAACACATTATACTGCATATGCCACTTATTATACAAAAGGAAAACAATGAGACTTTACTTTTCCACCTTGCTATAAAGAACAAGGTTAGTAAATTTGTAGGTAATAATAATGAGGCAATAAATATGACACTCAAATAGACGTTGAAACACAAATTTCCCTCCCCAAATAACATGCCAAAGAATGCCACTCCAATGCCAAAACCGAGTACCATAGTTGCCAATATCCGTTGCAAAGCCCATCTTCTCTTAGATAGTTCAATTAATTTGCCAGGATTGGCCTTTGATATTCCCTGCCTATGGTGAATGCTGGATAGGTATGAGCCTAGACTCCTGCCTTTTATACATGAAATACTTTTCAATACTGCTATGGCTTCTGTGTCACGCCCTTGCATAAAAAGCCATCTAGAATACTCATACAAAAAGAAATATGCTATAATACAATACAAGATTGATGGAATGGAAGTCCAAAGATAAATTATTCTCCATGAAGAACCTCTGCTCAAATAGGCTATAGCTGGTAAGCCTAATAACCCGAGTGGAAATGAAAACAATGTTGTCGTCCCTATTTGGACACGCAATTGTTTTCCTACTCTCTCAGTTAACAAAACCAGAGAGCATGTTAGAATTGATGCACAACCAAACCTGCTTACGAGTCTCAAGCTCGAGTACATCCAAACATTCGTCGAGAAAGCTGTGATAAGTGATGCAAAAGACATTATTAGACATGAAAGGTAAAGCAAGTTCTTCCTACCAAGACATAAGTCACCAAGTGTAGCAAGAATGAATCCACCAATAAGGTTGCCTATGAGGAATGAGGAAGCAGGAAGGGTTGTGATGAACGAAGTAGCACATTGGAGACTCCATTCTGATATGATTTTATTGTGAGAAGGTGCATCCCAAGACCAAGCACTTTTTGGGAGTTGGCAAATATTGGAGCTTGAGTTGCATGCTGTATCAAAGGTAGTGCAATGCCATTTTGGTTGAGCGTCAGTATAGATGCTGATGAATGTTTGTTATGCATCAAAGAACGATCGCACTGATACGAGGATGGCTTGCATGAACTGAGACCACCCAAAACCTCCAATAATTTGTTCAATTGTTTCATCTAGAGACAAGGAAGGAATGACTTGAATGATCCTTGGAGTCTCTTGCTCAGTTGAGTCAGAACTTGCAAGGTTCTGGCTTCTAGTTGATATTGCCACATTGGAATGGTGCTAAAGCTTTGATGACTGGCTTGGAGAACTATAATTTATGAACTGAAATTCTTGTGCCCTTTAACATGTATTAGGAAACATCTAAATACTTCTTGTTTTCACATTTATTTTATTGATTGGTTGTTGGGTCATACCTCCATGATTAATTAAATAGTTAAATTTTGAAAGTTCAATTAGTGTATAAAACACTATGAACGTTTAAACTCCCAATATGCAAATTACCAATTCAAGCTTAAAGTCAAACAATTAATGTGCGGAATATGAACATAAGCTTAAAGCAAAATTGATAAACAATCTAAACCAAATAAAATCACATCCACAGCAGAAATTAGATGGAAAAGATTAAGGAAAGAGAGATGCAAACACAAGGACAATACTCGATGTGTTATCGAAGAGGAAACCGAAGCCCTCGGTGTAAAACCTCTCTACCGCCCTCCAAGCAGTAAACAATCCACTAAAGAATGTAGTTGAGATGCATGAATAGCAAAAGACCCTCCAAGCCTAATCTACCTAACGTATCTAAGCCCTCTAAGCCCTCTAAACTCCTACTCCAACGAGGTTACGCCGAACCTATTTCTTCTTTAGCTTACAGGATTCCGCTACTTAACCATAGCATCAACTAATATGAAATTAGTCCCTTTTTAACTACTTCCTAAACACCAAATGGCCTTCTCACAGATATGGGTATGGTGAGAAAATGTTTTGGTAATGTGCCTCTCAAGGATTTGACAATTGAGAGGAAGAGAGTAGAGAAATTTGAAGAGTCTCTATGTGAAGATTGTGGATGAATCAATCTTATTTTTCTCTAGGGTTTCTCTCTCAAAATTCTCTCTAGAAGCTCTCTGAATATCGTGGGTATAAGGGTATATATATGGTAGGGTGAGAAGGAATATGAAAAGTCAGTTTTTCCCAAACAGGGTGGTCTGGTGACTTGACCTCGCGACTAGGCTGAGTTGCGAGTTCAAGCCATGAGCTAACGACCTGGCCAGCCTGGGACTTTTGTCCTGTAGTGCAACAGCTGGCATGACTCTTCAGCTCCCCTGCATGCTCCACACATGTGCCAACTTTGGCGACTTGCCAGTCGCGAGTCTCTGCATCATTGCACAATCTTGATCATTTCTTCACACTCTCTCACTCACTACCCTTACATGATTCCCTCCTAAATACAGAGTTACTAATTGCTAAAATACAAGAAAATTTGATACGGAATAAAGCCAACAAGATGGTTGATAAAATTCAACCTTACAAATTTTGATCCGGAATGTTATGTAAAGGTCATATTCTCAAAATAGGTTGTTCGGCAAATAGTGCATAAGATTCAAATAACATTAAAGACAAAATAAATAGTAAGCATTCATTGATATAATACAAGAATTTACATAGTTTGGTAATATAGTTGCATCCACAAATGATGACAAGGACAAATTTTCACTTTTAAAATAAAGATATTACAATGGTGGCATAAAGACTTTCTCTCTAAATGCAAACCCCAAACAAATATTATTACCCCTCTCTCTCTCTCTCTCTCTCTCTCTCTCTCTCTTAAAATCACAAGACAAAGAAGCTACTTTTTCTTCTAGTTTATGTGGCTGCATCTCTCACACACTCTTACACAACCACCTTAGGTTAGGAAAAATAATGAAATTGGTGCACCACAATGAGATCTTCTAAAAACACACACACATATTGTCATGCCCCAAACCCCAAAGGATACAAAGCATGAGAAAGACATCTCAAAGTACCTGTAGATTTTCCTCTTTGACAATCTAATTCACATAAATCATATCAAGTACCAATATCAAGAATTATCATGATAATTCCATTGAATATACTCTCAAAGTAAGTCAGAGCTCTAAGCAATAATTACAAGGATCATTGGCCATAAAAGAATAGAGGTCTGAATAAATAATTATATAACATCAGCTTGTCCCATCAGTGGGAATAAACTCACAACCACTATAATATACAAAAAAATGAGTCAAGCCTATTCTAAGATGTACATCATTTAATATCTCTATTACAAAAATTCAGCCTCCATCAGTAGTTAGTCTAACTACTGTTAGCCACCAAAAAGCTGTCTCAAAAGATTGTTGCCTACTCTGAAAAATTTATAAAATAATGGAATGAGACAGAGCCTATTAAGTAGCATAATTAATGGGGGTGACGAAAATGCAAGTTCCATTTTCAATAATAGTAATATGATATGACAAGAATGATTGAATAATGAAACACAAAGTTTCTCAAAGTAAATACCTTGAAACTATATACTAGAATCTGTGAGTACCAACAATATAATTTCCAAAATTATAATATCTAACATAAGGTAAATTATCACAAATATACCACACTACCATATAGACTGGTCAGGGGATCCACCAATTCACAACTAGTATGATATTTTCCTCTCAAGTATGCAAACTCTTGGCCCCATGGACAGCAACATCACCCATACCCTCGAGGTTTTTCTCTCCCCCTATGGGCAACAAAGAGAGCATGTCAAATAGGACCTCTCTTGCATGTGTTCTCTTGGCCCCAAAGGCAGCAGCCTCACCCACACACAATCAAGGAACCTCTTCCCCTCATGGGCAGCAGGGAAGAACGCATCATCCAAAGTGAAAGGGTATTGACCCGAATTTGATTCCATTGTCACAAAGACTACGGAGACCAAATTGGGTGATCACCGAGGAATCACACATGGCACGGTGTCAAAACCATATAAAGCTCACAGGTTACATTACTTTGAAACACATAATTTATATCCAGATAGTTTTAAAAAAACTTTAAATAATTTAACTTCCCCAAAATTTGTAAGGTTTTCAACTTCATTCTTAACAAAAGATTTTCTATCAATTTCCCATATAACAAGACAAGATAAGCATCTTTAAATTTTCTAATATACCATGAATTCCAAGATTTCCTTATCAAAGATTAAATAAAAGATTCTCATTTTTCCATATCAAAAATTCATGCATTTCCCCAAATGCAATACCAAATATGATGCATTTTCATATGTAATCATACATATATTAAGGTTATGACACAATAGTTTTTAGGAAAATATAATTTTCATAGGTAGTTTCCAAAAGTGTGTCTAACCCAAAAACATCATTTAGGCAACATGTTTATTTTTCAAAAATCCCATTAAAAAGCTACTTACCTCGCAACTGCAAAAGCCTAATTCTCCAAACTCCAAGGAGATTAACTAGAACCTAAACAGTTCAAGTAAACCTATCACAATAAGCATAGAACTTGAAATTGTATCTAGCTACAATTTAGGAATTGCCAAATGAGCACTTAATTAAGCAAGCCTAGTATTTAACCTCATTAATAATAATATATTCCACTTCCATAGTTTCTCAACAAATTGATTCACAAGGCATAAACTCCAATTTATAAATTTAACCCATTTAATATCATCTCCAACACCATGACTAGCTTCCATAAAATTTACATTACATCATTAAGAGACCCATGAAAGCTAAATCAAAATATCCTCAAAGACAACAAATTTAGGACTTCAACTAACTCCAAATAAATCCAATGGCAATGAAAAAATTAGATTACCAACCATCACATGTTATAACTCAAAACCCCTAAATTTCCCATCATACATAAACCTTAAGTAGTCATCACTAGCACAAACCATATACCCACTCATCAAATAATTCCACCAATACAAAACCCATACCTACAAACACATAAATATCACTTTCAATGCTCATAAATCACATGGGTATCATTATTAAAGCTTAGATAAAAATAACCTCAAGCAAAAGTGTAAAACCCACCAAAGATTAGAGATTTTTACCTCAAAAAAGGATGTGAAGGTATTTATAGGTTCTCAAAGAATTTTCCGGTGATCTCACCGGAAAATGATGGTAGAAATGGTGGTGATGGTGGTGTGGAAGTACCGGTGAGAGAGGATAAAAGAGTAAAGAGGAGTGTATAAGAGAAAATGAAAAAATAGAAAAGGAGTGAAGTGAATGAGCTGGCCAAAGAGGGGAGATAAGGTGGAGTGAAATGTGTGGTGTGAATGGGTGGGGTAGGTGGGGTAGTTGGGAGGCACATGTGACCCATAAAATTTGACTTCTCTCCCTTTTTTTATTTTTTATTTTTCGCTGACTGGGACGTTACATTCTTCCCCTCTTATAAAAATTTCGTCCTCGAAATTTTATGTACCTTGATCTTGAAAAAGGCTTGGGTATCTCGACAACATATCATCCTCACGCTCCTAAGATGCCTCTTTCAGTGAAAGATTCTTCCAAAGCACCTTTACCCATGATATTGTTCGATTGCGTAGCACTTGCTCCTTACGATCCAAAATCTTTACCGGAACTTCTTCATATGATAAATCATCTCTAATCTGAAGAGGCTCATAGCTCAAAACATGTGAAGGCTCAAGAATGTATTTCCTTAGCATAGACTCATGGAAAACATTATAAATTCCCAACAGGGCCGGTGGTAGGACAATTCTATATGCAACTTCGCCCACTCTCTCCAAGACCTCAAAAGACCCTACAAACCTAGGGCTTAACTTACCTTTTTTGCCAAATCTCATTACACCTTTCATTGGTGCAACCCATAGGAAAACTTTATCTCCAATTTCAAGTTCTAAAGCCTTCCTTTTGATGTCTTAATAGCTCTTTTGTCTACTTTGGGCTGCTCGTAGTCGATCACAAATCATATTTACCTTCTCACAAGTCCTCTGAATAATCTCTAGCCCCAAGATTTTTCATTCTGCAACCTCATCCCAACAAATTGGGGATCTACACTTTCTCCCATACAAAGCCTCATAAGGTGCTACTTTAATACTTGAATGGTAACTATTACTGTAAGCAAACTCCACCAAAGTTAAGTGACTAGCCCAACTCCCTTTAAAATCCAAAACACATGCTCTCAACATATCTTCTAGAGTTTGAATAGTCATTTCAGACTGTCCATCTGTCTGAGGGTGGAAAGCTGTGCTAAAATTCAATCTAGTACCCAAGGCCTTTTGCACACCACCCCAAAAATGAGAAGTAAACCTTGGATCTCTATCTGAAACAATAGAAGTAGGTACTCCATGAAGCCTCACAATCTCATCACCATAGAGCTAAGCTAACTGATCAAGGGAGTAGTTCATTTGAATAGGGAGAAAATGAGCTGATTTTGTCATTCTATCAACAATCACCCAAATAGCATCATGACCCTTAGGAGACCTTGGCAATCCTGAAACCAAATCCATAGTAATTTTCTCCCACTTCCATTGGGGAATAGGAAGTGGTTACAACAAACTCGAGGGTCGTTGGTGCAACACCTTAACCTGCTAACAAGTCAAACATTGCTCTACAAAGTGAGTAATCTCCCTTTTCATATTATTCCACCAAAAGTTTTCACGAAGATCATGGTACATCTTTGTACTACCCGGATGTATTGTATATGGGGAGTAGTGAGCCTCCTCTAGAATCTCCTTTTTAATCAATGGATCATTTGGCACACGAAGTCTACTCCCAAATCTCAAAACTCCATCCTTAGAGATAGAAAATTCAGATTTCTTTCCACTACGCACCTTATCCATAATTTTCTTTAAATGTGGGTCATTGGCCTGTGACAGTTTTATTCTTTCCACCAAAGTTGGTTGAACACTCAAACTAGCTAGGTAGGCCTCAAAATGGCCAATAACAACCTCAATCTCCATCCTTTCACGATCTCGAATAATTTCCTTTCGAGTGGTTAGCAAAACAGTAGAAAAACTTGAAGGCTTTCTACTAAGAGCATCAGCTACAACATTAACCTTACCAGGATGATAGTTAATAGAGCAATCATAATCCCTAACCAATTCAAACCATCTCCGTTGCCTCATATTTAACTCCTTTTGGGTAAAGAAATACTTTAAACTTTTATGATCAGTGAAAATCTCGCATATTTCCCCATACAAGTAATGTCTCCAAATTTTCAAAGCAAAAACAACTGCAGCCAACTCCAAGTCATGAGTGGGGTAATTTTTCTCATAATTTTTCAACTGACGAGAGGCATAAGCCACAATCTTCTAATTTTGCATCAACAAACAACCCAGTCCCTTATGAGAAGCATCACTATAAATGACAAAATCCCCTGTACCTGAAGGGATAGTTGACACTAGAGCTGTGACCAATCTCCGCTTTAGCTCTTCGAAGCTTTTCTCACATTCTTAGTTCCACTCGAATTTAACATTCTTCCGAGTTAATTGTGTCAAAGGAGCTGTAATACGGGAAAATCCCTCTACAAATCTTCTATAGTAACCAGCAAGGCCCAAGAAACTTCTAACTTCACTTGCATTTGTAGGCCTATCCTAATTAACCATCGCTTCTATCTTATTAGGATCCACTATAATTCCATCCTTAGATATCACATGACCTAAGAACACTACTTGATTCAACCAAAATTCACAGTTCTTCAGCTTAGCATACATCTTCCTTTCTCTTAGAATCTGTAAAACAATCCTCAAGTGTTCTTTATGCTCTTCTTGACTCTTAGAATAAATCAAAATATCATCAATGAACACAATGACAAATCGATCCAAGTACTCATGAAATACCCTATTCATCAAATCCATAAAAGCAGCAAAGGCATTAGTTAATCCAAACGGCATCACCAAAAATTCATAATGACCATATCTAGTCCGAAAGGCCATCTTTGGTATAACCTCACCCTTAATCTTCAACCGGTGGTAACCAAAACGAAGGTCAATCTTAGAAAAGACTTGTGCTCCTTGCAATTGATCGAATAGGTCATTGATACGAAGCAAAGGATATTTATTCTTAATGGTGACTCTATTAAGCTCACGGCAATCAATACATAACTTCATAGAACAATCCTTTTTCTTGACAAATAAAATTGAAGCTCCCCAAGGTGAGGCACTAGGGCGAATAAACCCCTTGTCCAGCAATTCTACCAATTGCTTATTAAGTTCTTTCAACTCTATGGGTGTCATTCTATATGGTGCCTTAGAAATAGGTGCAATACTTGGAAGGAGATCAATAAAGAACTCAATCTCATGATCTGGGGGAAACCTAGGTAGGTCATCAGGAAAAACATCTGAAATTTCCCTCACAATGGGAATGTCTCCTATCTCCAATTCTCTACTTTGTAAATCCACTACACTAGCAAGGAATCCTTGGCATCCCTTTCTAAGCAAGCGGTTTGCTTGTATGCATGATATCACATGAGGTATAAAAGGCAAACATGAAGCCTTAAATAAAAATTTTGATTCACCTGGAGGCCTAAACACCACCTCTTTCTCAAAGCAATGCACACTAGCACAATAAGAAGCCAACCAATCCATGCCCAAAATGACATCAAAATCATGCATATCTAACAACACCAAATCAGCCAATAACTCTCTACCCTCAATACAAATAATACAAGACTTAAGCACAAGATTAGTCATTAAAGTAATTTTTTAGTTTCCATGACATGTTGATCATATTTAGGTTTTAGGGGTATTTTGGAAATTTTTAGGTTTTGGGGTATTTTGGTCATTTTTTTAGGTGTAGGGGTATTTTGGTAATTTTTAGGTTTCAGGGGTATTTCAGTCATTTTTTAGGTTTCATGGATATTTCGATTATTTTTTAGGTGTAGGGGTATTTTGGTAAATTTTTAGGTTTTAGGGATATTTTGGACATTTTTTAACTTTTAGAGGTATTTTGGTAATTTTAAGGTTTTGATGATATTTTGGTTATTTTTTAGGTTTAGGGGGGTATTTTCATAATTTTTTAGTTTCTGAGATAGTTTGGTCATTTTTAGGTTTTAGGGTTGTTTTGGTAATTTTATGTTTTGGAGTATTTCGGTCATTTTTTTAAGTTTAGGGGGGTATTTTGGTAATTTAAAGGTTTCGGAGGTATTTCAATAATTTTTTAGGTTTGGGGGTATTTTGGTAATTTTCTAGGTTTCGGGGATATTTTGTTTCTCTTTTAAGTTTTAGGGGTATTTTGGTAATTTTCAAGGTTTCAGGGGTATTTCGGTCATTTTGTAGGTTTAAGGTGCATTTCGGCAATTTTAGAGGACTTTAGGTGTACTTTGGTCATTTTCAAGTTTTAGGGGCAATTTTATAATTTTGATTATTGGGTATACACATTCTTTCTCACTTGTTCACATCCATTATTTCACACACATATCCATAATTGATACAAGAATTTTCACATTTTAATTCATAAAAATGAATGCAAAAAACGAGATGTAAAATCATAGATGTTTGTGAGAATCAAAGCCCTTTCACACTCCTATGGCTATTCGGCCTAGGGGCAGCTCTACATGTATCTCAGGGTCATCCTGACTTGCCAAAAAATATATATATATATATATATATTCTAAACTAATATATTTTGACCACCCTAACAAAAATATTACCAACCCTAATTTGAGAATTACAAGAATTTTAATTCAATAAAAATAAGAATAATGTTCCATTCACAACATTTTTACATTAATTTCATAACAAATCTTATGTGATAAGCTAAAATCGGTTACTAATTCTAATTTGGTTTTAATATTGACATCACTTTTTATAGCACTAATTACAAATTGTTGTATAAGATTTGTTTTAAAAATGTTATAGATGTAGCATTACTCCAAAAGTAATTTTGACCTCTCAAGAAAAATATTGTATTCATGAGTTATCCTTGATAATGCCGGTAGTTATGCATTTTTTGTCTTTGCAGTGGCAATAATTTTGTTTTCCTTAGTGATTCAAGCTCATAGCTATAGCAAACATCATCCATTTTTCTTTCTATTCAATATTATCATTTCAATTCTCTTGCTTTATTACTCTTATCTCAGCACTCTCAATTCCCACTTTATCTCTTATCAGTTCTTTTTTTTTTCTTTGTTAGTAGAAAAAAGTAGTAACAGTTCATACATTTTCAGTTTTTTTTTTTTTTTTTTGGAGATATTGATATATTCAAGTTATTTTTATATTAAATTTTATAAAATTTAAGTTTCTTAGTGACCATCCTAAAAATAATTCCTAGAGTCGCCACTAACTTGGCCAGTGACCACATTCAAATTAAGAGCACTTAACTATCTCATAAAAATAAATAAATAAATAAAAAAGCACCCAACTAAGATTGCTAGCTTGCAAATCAATTAAGAATAACAATATAACATATTATTATTGTTTTCCCAAGATCCATATATAACCATGGTTAAACCTTAATTTCATTTGTAATGCTGCTTGTATCTGTAGTTTTTCAAGAGAAACGTTTTACACATACACAATTACGTGCCTGCTTCACTTTGCCTCCATTGCCAATGGATGATTTGTGAGTGATAATTTTGTGGTCTATTGGGGAGAGAGTCCAAAGAATCAGGTGGCTTAGGAATTTGTAACTAGTCTGTAATAAACTTTTGGTATCGCTAGCTGTTGTGTTTGTATTCTAGCAAACCTTTTGTCGACATTTTTCTTTATATATCCAATTGACTAGTTTAAAATCACTCCTATGCAAAATTCTCGCGATCTGTTTTGTCTTTGTTTGACCAGATTGTATCCATTCGGCAAGTACAGGCTCCAAGTTTTTTAGGGTACTAAGGATTTGTTTAGATACCGTTTATTGGTAAAAGTTGAAAATTGAAAACATTATAGTAAAATAATTTTTAAATGTGTGAATAGTGCCGTGAGACTTATTTTTAATGAAAATTTTGCTGAAAAAAGAAGTTTGTGGGTCCTGTGAATAGTGCATGTGACCCACTGACAAATGCAAATGCGCACAGTTGAAAATGCTATCCAAACTCCACCTAACTGTTATGTATGTATTCTAGCAAATTTTTTGTCCTTATTTTTATTTTTTCAGATATCTAATTGATTAGTTTAAATTTTGCAAAATTCTCGTGGACTACTTTGTCTTTGTCTAATTATGAGCAGATTGTATCCATTCGGCAAATATATACAGGTTCGAAGTTTATAATAAACAATTTTTTTGGGGGCACTATTCTAGCAAACCTTTAGTCGTCATTGTATTTCAGGCATCCAATTAACTAGTTTGAATCATTGTTATGAATTCCATTCCGTTCCAGCCGGAATGGCCGGAAAATTTCATACCAGTCACTTGATCAGTACAAATCACCCTCTTGTTCCACCTCGGCCTAAATTCCACTTCATTTCAGTCCGTTTCAGTCATTCCGGTCTATTTCGGTGAATTTCGGCCAGTACTGATATAACATAACATTTACCTTACTTTTGGCCCTTTAGAAGTTGAATGGCTCATGTACTCATCCCCTTACAGCAATTTTCCAACACGTTGACAGTTGCTGGAATGAACCCAGGCCATGGCAGAGGCGGCTGCTGCTGTTGCTGCTGCTTCTTCTTCTTCTTCTTCTTTCTTTGTTTTGTCCGCTCGTCCTTTCAATTCTATTTTAAATTTTCCTTGCCTCGTTTTATGTTTTCTTTTTGTTTTGTGAACCCAGCACGTGACTGGGTGTTGGAAATGACAAAGAGATTTGACAAAAGCTTTATTTCTATGGGCCCACACGTAATATATGAATAATAAAACTATTTTAATATTTAATATGAGCCTTTATATTGTGCTTTTAATAGTAATTTTTTTAAAGAATATTTTAATAGTAAAATTGTTTTAATAGTATTATTATAATTATTGGATAGATTTTTAGACTTGAAATTGATAAATTAGCTGAAATATGGACTGTGGGTCCGAGAGGTCTGCAATCCGGCCCAAACTCTATCTGGGCCTAGGGCCCGTGCCGAGGAGGTATCTTGCCGAAGACGAATGATCAGTGGCCGAGGTAGCAAGGGGAACGGCTGAGAACTTACCCTGTCCTCGGCATTCTAGAGCTTCAATGGGAAGACCAACACCATGGTGTAGGCAATCCCCAAACAGCCCCCTCAAGGGGATGTGAACGGAATGGGGCCCATAGAGAAGCAGGGTGTGAAATTGGACCAAGGAAAATGCGTCCCCTTTTCAGTAAATGCACCTGCCAATACCCAGAGCTGATTAATGAGAAAAGACGTTTGGACAGTGTAAACTTCGATCCATGCAACTAATAAAAAGTTAGACGGGACGGTTGATGGGATGGATACAGAAATAAGCTCCTGCCTGACCTACAAGTGGAGGGTCAGGATCAACCAAGACAGACTATATAATAAAAAGGAAGGTGCACCAACAGGAGATTGGGAAAAATGGCAAAAAACCAGAGCCTCCCAAGCCCACCTCCAGGAGAAAGACTCCAGGGGTGAAGGAAAACTTAACCTTGTATGAACACCGCGAAAAACCCACCGCCTGTCGATCAAGGCCTAGCCTTCCAAACCCACGCTCTACAAATGATATTGTTAGGGCCTTTTTACGTGCGAACCCGACACCATTAAGGTCCGCCACGAATCGCGTCCTTACAATTGGCGCCGTCTGTGGGAAAGGCTTGTGTGTTGGTATAGGATGTGGGTCGATAGAGTTTCTTCGTTATTTCTAACCGTTGGTTATAGAGTTCTAGTATAGAGTTCTGCTAGGGGCTACGTTTCTTGACTAGGGGCTTGGCTGAGGAGCTAACTCCCTTAAAGACAAGGTCCCCCGTAAAGAGCAAACTAGGCACTTGATAGCGTTAATCATATGGATAAACTCTAGGGGCTTGGCTGAGGAGCTAACTCCCCTAAAGCCAAGATCCCACACAAAGAGAAAACTAGGTTTTGGACAGAACCAAGGCATTGCATGGTCCACGGACTCAAGCCCATGGGGAAACCAACTACCTGGATGAAGAAAACTAGGTTTTGGACAGAACCAAGGCATTGCATAGTCCTCGGACTCAAGCCTATGGGGAAACCAACTACCTGGATGAGGAAAACTAGGTTTTGGACAGAATCAAGACATTGCATAGTCCTCGAACTCAAGCCTATGGGGAAACCAACTACCTGGATGAGGAAAACTAGGTTTTGGACAGAACCAAGGCATTGCATAGTCCTCGGACTCAAGCCTATGGGGAAACCAACTGCCTGGATGAGGAAAACTAGGTTTTGGACAGAACCAAGGCATTGCATAGTCCTCGGATTCAAGCCTATGGGGAAACCAACTACTTGGATGAGGAAAACTAGGTTTTGGACAGAACCAAGGCATTGCATGGTCCACGGACTCAAGCCTATGGGGAAACCAACTACCTGGATGAGGAAAACTAGGTTTTGGACAGAACCAAGGCATTGCATAGTCCTCGGACTCAAGCCTATGGGGAAACCAACTGCCTGGATGAGGAAAACTAGGTTTTGGACAGAACCAAGGCATTGCATGGCCCACGGACTCAAGCCCATGGGGAAACCAACTACCTGGATGAAGAAAACTAGGTTTTGGACAGAACCAAGGCATTGCATAGTCCTCGGACTCAAGCCTATGGGGAAACCAACTACTTGGATGAGGAAAACTAGGTTTTGGACAGAACCAAGGCATTGCATAGTCCTCGGACTCAAGCCTATGGGGAAACCAACTACCTGGATGAGGAAAACTAGGTTTTGGACAGAACCAAGGCATTGCATAGTCCTCGGACTCAAGCCTATGGGGAAACCAACTACTTGGATGAGGAAAACTAGGTTTTGGACAGAACCAAGGCATTGCATAGTCCTCGGACTCAAGCCTATGGGGAAACCAACTACCTGGATGAGGAAAACTAGGTTTTGGACAGAACCAAGGCATTGCATAGTCCTCGGACTCAAGCCTATGGGGAAACCAACTACCTGGATGAGGAAAACTAGGTTTTGGACAGAACCAAGGCATTGCATAGTCCTCGGACTCAAGCCTATGGGGAAACCAACTACCTGGATGAGGAAAACTAGGTTTTGGACAGAACCAAGCCATTGCATAGTCCTCGGACTCAAGCCTATGGGGAAACCAACTGCCTGGATGAGGAAAACTAGGTTTTGGACAGAACCAAGGTATTGCATGGTCCACGGACTCAAGCCTATGGGGAAACCAACTACTTGGATGAGGAAAACTAGGTTTTGGACAGAACCAAGGCATTGCATAGTCCTCGGACTCAAGCCTATGGGGAAACCAACTACCTGGATGAGGAAAACTAGGGGACAGAACCAAGGCATTGCATAGTCCTCGGACTCAAGCCGGAAACCAAGCTTGGATGAGGAAAAACTAGGTTTGGACAGAATCAGGGCATTGTATAGTCCTCGGACTCAAGCCTATGGGGAAACCAACTACCTGGATGAGGAACCAACTATTTAAAAAAAAAAAAAAAAGAACTATGACACATAAACCTCAAAATCCATCCGAAGAGAACTCCGCGTTAACAGATGGGTTAATACCTTGATTGCGCGGATTCCTCGGTCTACCCTCTGATCCCCAGTATCAAAGGGGTTGATGCGATACGGCGCAACATATTACCCAAAAGCACAACCAAAGTCCCTCGCTACTCGGCTACCCTCTCGGACGAATTATTTAGAGTTTATCGTTCTCGAACATCGCTCTAGCATGCATCGCACAGCACTCAGCGGTTATCCCGGTTAGTTCCAAGAGTTTAATTTATTGAGGATTAACCTTGTTATGCTTGATAATATTTGTAAGTTTAAACTAGTAGGAATCTGTGTTAAGGCATTTTTCTGCCTGGAATATCATTAAGGGCAAGCTTATATTTAATATTCATGCATAAAGTAGTTGTTACGGAGAAGAAAGATATGTATAGAGAAATAGACACATATTTTATTAAGACAAAGGAATAGTACAGTGTACAATGAAAAGCTGAAACAAAGATTACATTGAAGCTAACTACGTAAGTAACGAAAAATACAAGAGAGTGAAGATAAAGCCGAGGAGGTAGCACAGAGGAGAAGTTGGCTACTGCCTCGAGACCTTATTCCTCCTCAATGCTTTCGCACGCCCATAACTCAGGCAGCAAAAGAACCCGACTTAAGCCTCACACCGCTGAGGGAAAGGTGCAGGGAGCCGGAAGCTGAGGAGCCTTCACCAAAAATTTGCCTGCAACAAGGTAGAGGCGCTGGGGGCGAAGAATCTTTCTTCTGACACACCAAAAATTTGGCATGAACAGAACCTGCTTCGGATTTTGACTAAAAGAGGGAGAAACACCCTTTCCCCTCTGTCAAATTGGAATATTCTCTTGAATTTGTGCCTCCTTTGCCCGTGCCTCACTATTTGGAGTCTCAGGAGGACACGGCGCCTTTGTGGCGGAGAGAGCTCTTTTGCCCCAACCCTCGCTTCGAACATGATGTACTAGGAGAGAAGATTGAAGGATTTGTGCGAGAGTAAAGCGACTTTCTCTCCTATTTATTTAAGAGATAAGGTGGAGGCATTTTACTCACGCGGCGTCCCAAGGAACGCTACAAACAAAATGTCTCTGGCTCGATTTCCAACGTCGTCTGCAACCCTGAGGCTAAAGGAGTCTTGAGAAGGCGCACCTCGAACACTGGGACGCCAAAAAGTACCGCGTGATCAAAGACTACGGAAATACCTCTTAATTTGCGAGCCCAGTAATTCGCGGCCCAGGCCCGTTCAGCATAGGAGCCCAGGGACAGAACCAAGGCCTTGCATGGTCCTCGGACTCAAGCCTATGGGGAAACCAAGTACATAAAAAATTACAAGTTTTGGACAGAACCAAGGCATTGCATGGTCCTCGGACCCAAGCCTATGGGGAAACCAAGTACAAAAAATTATAATTATTACAAGTTTTGGACAAAACCAAGGCCTTGTATGGTCCTCGGACCCAAGCCAATAGGGAAACCAAATACTTGGATAAGAATAGGTTTGAATTTCGTAAGATGGGTTACTTGATAAAAATGTCAGGTCACTTCATCCACGGCTTAAACACCATAAAAGGTTAAGGCCAATAAAGGTGTAAGGAAGGTGGTGGAACGCCCCAGCATTTAGTCGTATAAGAAGGCTGTTCATTTGATGGGTGATATATCTTCAAATGGTTATTCCTCACACGGCATCAAACCTTCGTTTTTCTCCTCGGCTAGCATGGGGTAAGTATTACTTTTCACTGGTCGGCCTTATTGTGCCAAGCATTTCTATTAAAGTTATGGCGACATCTTTTTATTATCAAGTATTTTGGTCTTAGTCGTCATTGATTTAGATGCTATATTATGGTGCCGAGCAGCGTTTGTAAATTTAAAAAAAAAGGCATAGAGACAAAACATGCGAAATAAAGTAACAACAATTTTTATTAATACGAAAAATTATTACAACGTACAAAGAGGGGCTCAAACGAGCCTATACAAAATGTGAACTGCCTAAGCAACAATTACATCCGTAGTACAGATAAGTAAACTGTCAGACGTCTTTTAAACTCGTCTTCAAAGTCTCTCCAATCTCTGCCTCAATACTGCTCATATTACGATAAGAACCTTCTTTGGGAAAAAAATGAAGGAGAAGGAAATAGTAAGGAAGAAATCAATGAAGAAGATGGAGGAGATGAATGAAGAAGATGGAGGACATAAGTAAAGAAGGAGGAGAAGAAGAGAGAAGAGATGAAAAGAAAGAAAAAGGAGCAAAAGAAGGAGAAGTGAAAGCACCAGGATGGATCTGGTGCTGGGAAGACTAAGAAAGGGAGACGGAGGATAGCACCAGTGAAGGAAGAGAGGAAGAAGTAGAGACACTTAGTCCCTGCCTCGATCCTGACTCCCAACACACTGGAGCCATACTAGGTATGCTCATAGGAGAGCGGTTGGTACTGATGATGGGTGTTCTCGACTCAGTCACGCCGAAAGTTTGACGTGACAAGTCCCTGCTTCGGATTTGGACTAAAAGAAGGGTGAGGTTGATTTTGAGTCTTCGCCATCCCTGTCCCGATCGAGCCATAATGAGCTTTATTGGAACATGGCGTTTATGGGAGGGGTTTGGCTCCTGCATCACTCGTTGTTATGGTAAAGTGTATCACGATTTAGTGTATAAACCAGTGGGTAAAATGAACCCTAGGGGAGGCCAAGTATTTCAAATCTCAGAAGGATGAAAAGGGATTCTTTACAAAAACAATAACCTCCTCCCTTCCTTCTTATACAGAGGGTGGAGCGGGAGACATTTAATAGGTTCAGATCTCCAAAGGAATCTGCCAACACAAACATGCCGGTTCCGTTTCTCCACCCCATCAAAACAAACCGCCGAATTAAAGTAGTCTCGTAAATAGTGGTCATTAAAAGCGCGTTTTGGATACCCAAACGATAAGAACGCATCAAGCGCGAAATCAAAAAACTGTCTCATAGACCGGTGCATTTCTTGGACAGATGAAGAGCCGCCAGCATTATTAATAGGCCAAATTGATTGGGCCGTAGGAAGAGGTTCGGCATCACCAAAACCCCCCTTTCCAACCAAGAGGTTGGACAGCCGGGTTTTGAGGGGCTATTGTGGGTCTGAGAGGTCTGTAATCCGGCCCAAACTCTATCTGGGCCCAGGGCCCGTGCCGAGGAGGTATCTTGCCGAAGACGAATGATCAGTGGACGAGGTAGCAAGGGGAATGGCTGAGAACTTACCCTGTCCTCGGCATTCCAGAGCTTCAATGGGAAGACCAACACCATGGTGTAGGCAATCCCCAAACAGCCCCCTCAAGGGGATGTGAACGGAATGGGGCCCATAGGGAAGCAGGGTGTGAAATTGGACCAAGGAAAATGCGTCCCCTCTTCAGTAAATGCACCTGCCAATACCTAGAGCTGATTAATGAGAAAAGACGTTTGGATGGTGTAAACTTCGATCCATGCAACTAATAGAAAGTTAGACGGGACGGTTGATGAGATGGATACAGAAATAAGCTCCTGCCTGACCTACAAGTGGAGGGTCAGGATCAACCAAGACGGACTATATAATAAAAAGGAAGGTGCACCAACAGGAGGTTGGGAAAAATGGCCAAAAACCAGAGCCTCCCAGCCCACCTCCAGGAGAAAGACTCCAGGGGTGAAGGAAAACTTAACCTTGTATGAACACCGCGAAAAACCCACCGCCTGTCGATCAAGGCCTAGCCTTCCAAACCCACGCTCTACAAATGATATTGTTAGGGCCTTTTTACGTACGAACCCGACATCGTTAAGGTCCGCCACGAATTGCGTCCTTACATGGACTTATAGTTTTAAGACTCTCAATAAATTATATAGATTTTGACCAATAATATATAAGGAAATATATGTATATAAAATTATAAATTATAAAAGGTACAAAAAAAAGTAATTCCGAAACAGTATACCGAAACAATCCGGTACCAATCTGAAATCAAAATATTCCGTTCCAATGGACAAACCGAAACGAGCACTGAAACGGTATTCATAACATTGGTTTGAATCATGCAAAATTCTCATGAACTATTTTTTCTTTGTCCCTTTTCAGTCCAATTTAATCTTCCAAAAGTTTATTATAAACTACTTAAAGACACAACAGCTTTTTTTGATACAACAGCTAACATTGTTGTTAGAGGCGTTTTCGGCACAAGTAGGCCTATAAAAATACTTTTAGATAATAATGCCCACAAAGTCAGTCCAAGGTACCTTCTCAAAAATAAAAATAAAAACAAAAATCAGTCCAAGGCCCATTGCTATAGCCTATAGCCCAATATCCGTGAAAACCAACATCTGAAATTGGTCTAAGATGAGGCTTTAAAAAAAGAAACCATAAATTATGGAACAAGGCCGAACAAAAGATAGCCAGCATGGCCCACGTTTATGAGCTTAGGCAGCACATTATAACATTCAAAAACAACAAATGGGAATAGCAAAATAAGCCCCATGAAATCAGCAGCAAGACCCATTCCATTCGTATGGGCAATAGAACTTCAAGGCCATTTGGAGAAATTTGCTAACTAAAGTCCAACAATCAACAACAACCAGCCAAATATGAATTTTTTTTTTGTTTTCCTCTCAAGCTTCATGCCCATGGTTAAACCTTCTTATTAAGATCCCATAATTTTATTTGTAATGCTGCTTGTATCTGTAGTTTTTCAAGAGATACATAACACAATTGCGCTCCTGCTTTGCTTAATTTGCCTCCATTACCAATAGAGGATCTATGATTTGAGAATTCCTGTTTAGTGTTTAGAACTTCAATTATGGCTTGTGGGTGTTCTGTTCTGCGTTCTATGGGCCTATTGGGCTTGACTCCCCAACTAATTTGTATATCTCCTTGGGTATAGCCCACAATGGAAGATCCTAGACGCAAAATAGGCTTGTAAGAGATGGGTTAACAGTTGAAGGATAAAGGTGCAGTGTTTACTCACTTCAGTCAAACCTATTCAAGAGGGATAGCTTATTGCTGAGGAGCCCCTTTTGTGTCGGAACTTGGTTATCTTCTCCCATCACTATTTCTCTCTCTTTCTCCTCTCATGTTTACCCCCCAAGATTTTTGTTCCTACCCCTTTCTTGATTATCTCTTTCCTTTTTATACCCTCCTCTTACTAGACCCTTCATGATAACTGAATATTCCACACATGTTTGGGTCCCTCCACTCATGAGCTTGAGTGGGCCCTTGAGTCCATGCCACTATTCCTACATGTCTTGTTGTGGACTAGGAGTGGAACCCATGACTATTATTGAAAAGATTTTCTAATAACTTGTACCTAACGCTAAATCTTATGCTCGGTTGGCAGACTTCCCCAAGGCACTACTTTACATTCTCAACTAATATAGATCTTTGTTGGTGTGCTTTGCTGAGGTGGGGTACCTCTCTTATAACGTCTCAATATTCACCTAGTCAATGTGGGTTAAGCCTAGGCTAGTTTAACCTCAAATGGGCCAGGCCTAGTTTGGGGATGGGCCGGCCTTTTTGCCCTCTTACAAGGCTTATTACCAATTTTTAAAATGAATTAACAATTTAAGTCAGATTAATTAATTTACCAATTCACAATTGCAAAGAAATAAACTAAAAAAAATAAAGAAACCCAACAATTACACCATTGACAAATGATGTGATGATGAAGAGAAAACCCCAAATGGGTAAAAACTCCCCAGACTTAGCCAGCAATAAATCCATTAGTGAAAATAATTGAAGTACATATCAACTCACAAAACCCTCCAAGTTAAGTAGTGACGATGTAGTCAAGCATCCAAAGCTCTTGCTAGCAACCAACTTCAGTAGTTCACCCGAATTTTGCAAGTTAAGCCACCAAGTCTTGGATTTGTAGGATTGCTTTGTGATTTTCAAAACCAATCACTCAACCAAAGATCACACAATGGTAATATGGATTGTTTGGATTATCTCCTCTTAAAGTTATGTCAATTTGAAAAGGGTGAAGGGTAGAGACTACAAGAATTTTCTCTCTAATTTGAATGGGCAGCTCTCTCTCTTCTTTATCTGTAAAATTGAGTGTGAAATCGTAGGTTTTATAAGATTACCAAAGGAGTAATTGGATAAAAACAACAAAGAACTAAAACCATTTGATTTATCTTTAGTGAACATTCTTGCTTGACCCAAATTTAGGCTATAGTTTCAAGAAAAACTCTTTGTTGGTATATTTTTCACTTTTCTCATAACCTGCCTAATAGTACCATAACTTCGCTTAAGTGAAATTCTGACACATGTACATGGTTGTTTGGTAATAAGTTATTTAGTTTTGTGCTGAAAATTTTCTACTAAAAGTGTGCTAAACTATATTTATACTTTGAAAAAAGTAAGAAAAAAAATGAGGTTTTAAAAAGTTATACATAAAAGATAAAAAGCATAAAAACTATCTTATAAACTAGTCCTAAGCACATACTCATGTACACCAATATCTAGCTGCTCCAAAACCATGTCGTCTCCAATACAAATGCAACTCAAAATGAATGTAATACGTATTATTACATTCATTTGACAGGGATTAATACAATATGTCCTAACATGATTCATACGTTAACCCTTACAGGAATTTGTAAAGTAGTTTATAATAAATCTTTTGGGGCGCTAGCTGGGTTTTTTTTTTTTTTTTCAATTCTAGCAAACATTTTGTCGTTATTTTTCTTTATATATCCAAATGAGTGGTTATCTATCTTATGTTTGGACTTTGGACCAAATATCCACTCATATTTGGACTGATCTCCTTTCATCCCGAATACAAATCTGTTATCCCACTTTTTATGTTCAATCAATAATATTTAATATGACTTGTCTTTGATTTTTTTTTTTTTTTTTTTTCATTTTAAACTTTGGTTATTTTATAAAGAAAGTCAAATAAAAATATAACAATTTGTGATTAGTGAAGTATAAAATGAAACATAAAAAATGGGATAGAGAATTTGTATTCTATAATCCACCTTGCTTAGCTTTTGTGCCAAGCATGTACTACCATGTTGTTTGTTTGTTTAGACCCCTTAAACCAGATTATTTAACCTAATATATTAACCAAGTAATTATTTAGATTAATTATTCAGATCTAGGTTAAACAATAATAAATCATATCATGCACAACAGCGGAAAAGTAAATAACACCACGATATGATGACTTAGAAAAACCAATTGTAAGCGACTAAATTTCTAGTTCGAAATAAATCAAACAAGTAAAATAGTTTCACAAATGCGAATTTATATTGATGATTGTGTGGTACAATTCTCTGGAATTACAAAAGAATGATCCTCTGATTTGATCTCCTTGCAAAACTTATTGATTAGATTTATGGTAATGTGGATTTGACTTGAACACAAAATATCCTTCAATTTGGTTGATGGATGGATCGAAGATTACTAAAACGCAATTACAATGAATCTCTGGCTATGAGCTTGTTTAGAAATCCTTTGTTCTTCGTGTTCTTCGTGCGTTCTTCGTCTTCGAAGGTTTGTGGTGGAAGTTCTTCGGAGCTTTAGAGGCTTGAATCCGTTGAGCTTCAATGATTTGTGAGTTGTTGATGTTTTCGGACACTTTTGGCTTGATTCCCGTGAACTTTAGGATCTAGGCAAATGATCTGGATGATTCTGCTTCGAATGTTCTTCGATTTTGGGGTTGAAGTTCTTGAAGTTCTTGAAGGCTTTGAGGCTTGATCTTCATAAAGCTTTTTCACTTCTGAATTCTGGTCCCCCTAAATGTCTCAGGAAGGCTTCTATTTATAGGAGTTTTGGGGTGGGTGAGCGACACGTGGCGGAGCTTGATTGGTGACACATGTCACAGCTTGATTGGTCCGCTTAAGTCATCGCTTACACGTGCGAGGTTGCTTGAGTCACTGCTTACACGTGCGAGGCTGCTTGAGTCGCTGCTTACACGTGCGAGGCTGCTTGAGTCATCGCTTACACGTGCGAGGCTGCTTGAGTCATCGCTTACAGGTGCGCTGATGCGTGATTGGCTCTTGCATGACACTTGGCAAATTTCTGTTGGCTTTTGAATAGTGATAGCAAAACCTAGCAGCAATTCATGGTGTTCTGTAATTGGCTGTATTTTGTGGACTTGGTAATGTGACGTGTCAGATTGTGATAGGTCGGAAATTTTCGCTCTCTACAAATGCCCCCTCGAGACTCATTCACACACACGGTCTCGGAGTGTGGTGTGGGAATGAGTTTCGAAAAAAAAAATGGATTTTTGGTACTTGACTCTTTAAGTGAAGTAGTTGAAGGTAGTGGAGCTGTTGAAGGTGGTGGAGCTGTTGAAGGTGGTGGAGCTTTCAGAAGAATGAGATTAAGTTGAAGTACTTTCAGAAGAGTATTTTGGATCGTTGGCGGTGATCACAAAATGTTGAAGATGGGGAAGATGAGAGAATGGTGGCTGGATACAGCATACAGGGTCATGGAACTAACCTCGTGTTCTTAAGAACTTCTGGTGAAGTTATTTCAGAAGATCACGCTTTGGATTACAACGAGGACAGGTGGGAAAGTGGTTGAATGCGCCTGCATAATTGTATCACTCAAGTTAAGTTGAAGTAATTTCAGAAGCCTATGTATTCTGGGTATGCTGGTAGTGGCAACGAAGAAGATGGAGATGAAGCAAAGCAAATGAGCAAAGCATACACCACCATGGTGCTAGCCCTATATGCTGGGACCCTTCTGGTGTAGATGTTTATGGGAAGTACAACTTTGAATATGGGACTGACTGTGTGTTGCATGGGGTCCGGCAGCAAGTAATCGAATGCGCCTGTGTAATGGGACCATGCCGCCGGACGTTATGTTGAAGTAATTTCAGAAGAGTACCTTCTGAAATTCTTCAAGCTGATTTTAAGTTGGAGTAATTTCAGAAAATGAATTTTGAGGTACCAGCAACGATGACCTTTAGGTCCCATAGTAGCGGGGACATGAAATAAAGCTTTGATGACCATTTACTGGCACCAAAGGCTGAATTCTGATGAGCTGGCGCCTTGGAGGTTGTTTTAAGTGTTGGATGGAAAACAATTTGTAGGATACCCCAACACTTTTTACCATCTTCATCTACTGCTACTTGTTGGAAAAGCACAGAAAAAATGAAAGATGGAGCTAACTTGTGAACCTGGCTTGGAAACCAGACAAGTTGCTGTTTGTTCCGAACCACTGCTTCTGCTGGAAGACCAAGCAATTGGAAAGAGACTACAGGAGCCCTGAGGTTAGGAACAGGTGTGTCTGCCGGACTTGGATTTCCTGGCCAACCAAGTCCAAGGAAACATGGAACCGCAATGCAGACCTTGTTACGAGTAATTTTATGGACAAGGGTGGTTGTTAAGTGGAGAAACAAAGTTTGTTTGGATCTCAAAATTGCAATGATGTTGTAAATAGGGTTTCGACCGAACCATGGGAGGGTTGATCTCAAACCGATTATGAAGCAAAATCGGTTGCTAGGTGTTGAGAATGATGAGGTCATAGTGAGAAATGGTTGTGAAAAGGAAGATTTGAAAATCTGAAAGAGGCAAATCTTCATTTTGATGATTCGGTGTGTTTTTTTTTTTTTTTTGGATGAGTTTTTGATGAACCCGGCCCTCCTATTTATAGTAGAGAGATGAAGAATGGTAGGTAGGTAGTTGAGAATGGTAGTTCAGAATTTTTGGTGAGAATGGTAGGTGGGAACGGTAGGTGGGAACGGTAGGTGGAAAAGGTAGGTGGGAATGGTAGGCACCGAACGGGAATAGTAAGTTGGAGACTGGTAGGCACCGAACGGGAATAGCATATTGAACTAATGCCCTAGTGTAATTTTAAGACACACTTGTGAGAGTTCATTTGTACTTTGAAAGGCAAGCCTTGATGGAATCTGGAGAATAACCCTGTGAGGATCCCAATTAAATGGATGAATCTCAAATTTTGTTCTTGAGGACCTAAGTTTTGAACACTTGGAATTGAGTCATTTTTGCAATTTCCAAGTCTCAAATGACGGAACGAACTCCAAAATCGGAATGTACTCGAAAAATTGAGCAAGATAGGTCCATCTCAAAAATTTTGACATTTGGTCAACATCTGCATAAAAGTCAACTTTTTCGGAAATTGGACGTTTGCACAATTTCTGAGCTTCGAATGAAGAAATGGGTCCCAAAATCGGAATGTACTCGAAAAATTGAGTGGGACAGGTCCATTTTGAAAATTTTGATTTCTGGTCAATATTTGCACAAAAGTCAACTTTTTTTGGAAATTGGACGTTTGCACAATTTCTGAGTTTCGAATGAAGAAACGGGTCCCAAAATCGGAATGTACTCGAAAAATCGAGTAGGACAAGTCCGTTTTGAAAATTTTGATTTTTTGGTCAAGGTCAAAAGTTTGCTTGGTCCAAGCATTTTCTCTCTCTTTTTCTTCTTCTTCTTTTTTTTTTTTTTTTTTTTTAGGTGGTTCGGACCAGGTCAAATTTCCGGGTCGGTCCGGGTTGAACCTGGACAAACGGGTCAACAGTGGATGACGTCATCCATGACGTCACAGAGCTGGACGTGTGGCACGTGTGGATGACGTCATCCATGACGTCACAATGCTGAACGTGTGGCACGTGTGGATGACGTCAGCCATGACATCACAGGACTCGTGTGGCACGTACGAACTCTGGCGGTCGTATTCGGCGCGTGGGCTGAAGGCCGCGCCGCCGAATCTTTGGGCGGCGCGTGGCGGCGCGTGCTTGGGCTTTTGGGCCTTAAATTTTTGGGTTTTGTTAATACAAGGCCGTTCAAGACCCCTGTATGGTTAGTTTTGTAAATTCCTGAGCAGGTTCGCACAAATTTGAAGGCTTAGGTCGCGGTTCATTGAGAGGTTGTGGCGGCGCATGGAGGCGGATGCGGCCGTTTCTGGGCTTGAAATTTTTGGGTTTTGTAGATTGTGGGCCGATGGATCTAGTGGTGGTACCCATTTTGTGAAATTTTTCTCAGCTTTGTGCAGATTTGAACGAGGAACTTTGCGGATCATTTAGGAGTTTGTGGCCGCTCGTGGCGGCGCCGTTGCTGAAGAATTTTCTGGGTTTTGTACACCAAAGTCTTTAGAAGCTTTCTGTGGGTTGATTTCTTTGTGAAATCTTATCAGAAACTTTAGAAATCCAGAAAGGAGTCCGCAGCCATTGTTGGATTTGTTGCCACCTTGGTCTACATTGGCGCTCGCCGTTCTGACAACGCTTGACAATCCAGGCAGGGAGTGGTTCTGAGTGTCTCTGCTGTTCTTAAGGAGTTGGTGGCGGTTGGCTCTATTGCTGAAGTTTTTTTTTTTCTGGGTTTTGTACACCAAAGTCCTTAGAAAATTTCTGTGGGTTGATTTCTTCGTGAAATCTTGTCAGAAACTTTAGAAATTCAGAATGGAATTCGCAGCCCTTGCTGGATTTGTTGCCACCTTGGTCTACATTGGCGGTGGCGTTCTGACAATGCTTGACAATCCAGGCAGGGAGTGGTTCTGAGTGTCTCTGTTGTTCTCAAGGAGTTGGTGACACCATGAAGCAAGAAGCTTCTGTGGATCCCTATATAAAGCCACTCAGGCATGCACTAACTTGTGCAGACATAACCTCTAAAAACAGAATACATAATACTCTGTATGGAGAAACCATGCACACCCTCTTCTTTTTTTTTTTTTTTTTTTTTTTTTTTTTTTTTTTTTTTTTTTTTTTTTTTTTTTACAGCTATCATGACGCTCTTTTTTAAAGATTCGAAGATTGGCGAAGAATCAGCTTTGTTTATTTATAGGAAGAAAGATGGCAAGGATGCGAAGGCTACGACTTTGATTGTTCGTCCACCCATAATTGGAAGATTTTCAGAAAAATGGGGTCGTAACTCTTATCCTCTCCATTTGCCGAAATGGTCACAGATCGTTCCTTCTGATGGCGGCTCTAACTTGGAAACAACTATCCTTCTTGCTTCACACCACAAAAATGTTGCTAGATCAAAGCCGTATAACACTTTAGGGCGAGAGATAATTGCAAAACGTGCGGATTGGGATTTTTCCTTTAGCGTGAATGGAGGGTTTTCCTACTTCTCCCTTTATTGGGATTGGCTAGAAGATGTGCTCAGTCGGTGTAAACACCTCCTTGATGTAACCCACCTCTACAGTGCTGTCTTTGCTTCTTTGTTCACATATGATTATGATGAGAATCTTATGAAAGCATTTTGTGAGTGTTGGAGTTCGTCAACCAATACCCTTCATACCTCAGTTGGGGAAATTTCCATCACCCCATGGGATCTCTTCGTTCTCGGTGGACTTCCTTGCACCGGTGCATTTTATGACGAGGTAGTTCCCAATGCGCAAGAGCTAGATGGAATCAATGACCAAGGACGACCTTATCTGCCGTACAGCTGTCGCTACCTATTCCTAGCGTATCATCATCTTCAAAACCGGTTGAAGAGACAAGGGAAAGTAAGTGTTCGTGACTGGATTACTTTTTGGTATAGAGGAAATAGCAAGTACCCAGCTCCTAAGAAACCAGCGAGACGGACAACCATTCCCAAGTGTAGTCAGAATCCCTTAGGTGAGATAAAGGAGCATGGACCATGGCTTGATAAAGAACACGGGGTCTTTGCGGATCTTCAAGTTGAAGGTGATTTAAAGGAGGAGACCTACTTATCGGCGCTTCTTTCCTGTTGGCTGTGCATATTTGTCTTTCCTATCAAGGATCAGAACAGTATTCGTCCAAGCACTTTCAAGATTGCTAGTTCCATAGCTAATGGTCGTTCATTCGGCCTTGCTTCCCCAGTATTGGCTAGCATTTATCGTGGACTTAACGCTATTTCTTCCTCTCCTACCCCGAGCAAGTCTGGAGCTAGTTTTGCCATCCACTACGTTTATGCCTGGGTAAGTCATTTCTTCCGAAGCAATCGCCTTACCCATGATAAACCATCTGATGCTTTGATGACTAAATATTCTGGTGTGGGCTATGCCTCTCCGTTCAATGAATTCTCTGCACGCAAGCACATACGAAACGCCACCAACTTTCTTTGGCACCGAACTGCTTTCAAGAAAAACTACGACCAGACTTTTATTGATAATGATCGTTTATCCATTCAGAAGTTTGACTACTTTATGAGCCTTCGCTCGGGGTACTTGTCACTTCGATGTGAAGATCAACACATTGTAGAGCCATATAGTCCTCACAGATTCAGTCGGCGTTTTGGATTTCATCAAGACATTCCAGGTGATTTGAAGGAAGAAATTCATACAGGTTCTTTAAAAGACCTATGCCAATTCTACCAATCCTTCACTCGATGCAACACAGATTCTAAGGTACTCATTTCAGCTTTTGCCACCGACTTTGGAAGTCGAGTCAGACATAGCTACAAACAATGGTGGGAAAGGGTTTGCGGAAATGATTTTACCAAAGGAACAGATCTTCTTGCTGACATTGCCTCCTTCCCTGTTAAGTTAGTAACATCTAACAAACCTCAGAGGGGAAAGAGGGAACTACAAGACCCATTCATTCCACAGCCTTTGTCAAAGTTTGCACGACGTCGTTTTGAAGATGGTAATCATTCAAAGGACTCATCTCAACATAACGAAGTCACTTGCAGTCAAGGCACCAAAAGTCCATTTGTTGTACCAGTTAGAGATGCCATTAAAATTTCTGAAGAGGAGGTGTGTAATGACCTAGGCTCCAATTGGAGACATTCGAAGAGTCCAATGGAGGGTGTTGATCTAGAGAATTCTATTAATCATGCGCATCTTTTTGCAAACAGTGAGTCTTCTATTTCAAAAC
This sequence comes from Quercus lobata, assembly GCF_001633185.2. NCBI lineage: Eukaryota > Viridiplantae > Streptophyta > Magnoliopsida > Fagales > Fagaceae > Quercus > Quercus lobata. The sequence continues at coordinate 28,415,013 of NC_044912.1, read as the reverse complement.
CATCTGTGAAGAGTTCAGATCTCAGGAGGTGTAAGTTTGCTGATGTTGGTACGTCGTCCAAATTTCCGATTGAGACAGAAAGGGCACCTCTCCCATCCCTGCAACCGACTAAACCTCCGGAAGTCTCTGTGTTTCAAGCCAAGGCGCATATTTCTTCCGTGCGTAGGAAAGGGGCTTCTATGCTAGGAGATGTTCTTCTAAATAGACTTTCGAATCTTTCTGTAGACACCATCCTCCCACAAGCTGAAGTACATGAAATTTATAGTGGGGTTGAAAGTTTTGGAGTGGACCCTCAACACTTGCGTGAGAATGTTGACAAATATTGTGAGGGTATCGCAGACTATTTGAAGATGAAGGAATCTCTGAACAAACGACCAAGTCCTACTATCTTATCTCAACGCCAGACTGAAGTTGAATTCCTCCTTTCTGAAGCATCGCAGAAGAAAGCATCTTTGAAGACCAAACTTGATGCTGTTAAATTGAGGATGGTCGACCTGAAAACCGAGCTCGTCCAACTAGAGCAATCGCTTTCTCAAATTGAGACTCATCAAGTTGAACAAGACAATATTGTGCAAGACTTAGAAGAACAACTTGAAGAAGTCAAGTCTGCCCCCGTTCTTGAAGACCAGGATATAGAGGCTTTAGAGAAGATACGAGTCCTTCTGGAAGATAATCGTTCTAGCTTGAAAGATTTGAAATGGATGTCATAATTTCTTTCGTTTTAATTCCCTTCATATATGTCAACATGCTTTCCTCTTGTACTATTTTCCTTTCATCAATCAATAAAGAAGACTTTATTTTCTGTTCCTTCATTCATTTTTTTTTAGTGCGTGACTGAACTCAGCAAAGGATACTAAGTTGCCTACGTACCCTTGAGAGGGATCAAGTCATCACGTAGTTCAAATGATTTTTTTTTTTTCTCTTTTTTTTTTTCGAGACTGAACTTAGCAAAAGATACTAAGTTGCCTACGTACCCTTGAGAGGGATCAAGTCATCACGTAGTTCAAATGATTTTTTTTTTTTGATTTTTGATTTTTGATTTTTTTTTTGTTTTTCTTATGTGTTTTTTGCAAAAAAGGGGGCGCAGTGTGTAATAGTGGGTATCACCACTGATCGAACCCGAGATGGCCTCAAGGGTGACACGGGCGTCCAACCGCTACGCCACACTCGCAATTGTTGTCATGAAGTGAGATTAATTTCTCTTTATTGGTACGCTTTGAAGGGTAATGGGAAGACATCATGTACTCTTGCAGCGCTACAGTGGGTAGTTTAAGCTCTTACCGAGGAGCAATCCTTGATTTTCAAGCATAGAAGCGTTTGAGGAACTTCCCATTGATGGGGCCGATCCTTACACCATCATTATCAATCAACTTGTAAGCTCCATTGGTGTAGACTTCTTGCACAACATAAGGTCCATCCCATTTTGAAGTGAACTTATTGCCTGTACGATGAGTTGTGATGATAGGTCTTCGAACGGCGAGGACTAAGTCACCAACTTGGAATGATCGTGGCTTGACTCTTTTATTGAATGCACTTGAAAGACGAGCTTGGTAGCATTCAAGGCGTTGTTGGGCCTCGAGCCTTTTTTCATCAAGTGCCTCTAATTCTTGCAACCTGAGCTTGGCATTTTCTTCTCCAGTCAATCCTTCTTGAATGGCAATCCGTAATGATGGGATTTGGCGTTCTAACGGAAGGACGGCTTCAACTCCGTAGACAAGAGAATAGGGCGTTGCTTGAGTAGGCGTTCGAAATGTTGTTCGATATGCCCATAATGCTTCTCCGATTCTTTCATGCCAGTCTCGCTTTGTCTTGGATACCACTTTTTTCAACAAACTGCCAAGTGTTTTGTTAAACGCTTCAGCTAGTCCATTTGCCGGGGCATTGTACATGGAGGAGTTGTATTGTTTAAATTCAAACTTCTCGCATAGCTCTGTCATCAGCCTATTGTAGAATGGTTTGCCATTATCAGTTATGATATACCGAGGGACACCATACCGATAGATCAAATGAGTTCGAATGAAATTGACCACCGTTTCTTTCTTCACTTCCCTAAGGGGTACAGCCTCCGCCCATTTTGAGAAGTAGTCAGTTGCGGCCAAGATGTACAAGTGGCCACCGGATGACTTTGGTAATGGCCCTATTGCATCAAGACCCCATGCATCAAAAGGCCAAGAAGCTACAGTTGGGTGTAGAGGTTCTGGCGGCTGATGGATGAAGTTCGCGTGATATTGACAAGCTTCGCACTTCTTAGCGCACTCCATAGAATCTTGTACCATCGTAGGCCAATAGTAACCCATTCGTTTGATCCTATAGTGTAACTTAGGACCTGACTGATGTGCGCCGCATATGCCAGAATGAGCCTCCTCTAAGGCTTGTTTAGCCTCCTCCTCTCCTAAGCAACGGAGAAACAATCCATCAAATGAACGGCGGAAGAGAGTGTCTTTATAGTAAATGAATCGAGCAGCCCTCCGCCGAATTTCAGTCCTGTGGCGTTTATCATCCGGGAGTCTTCCATGTTGAAGGTATTCAATGATCACTTGTCGCCAATCTTCTTTTTCGACAAGGCATACAGAAATGATGTTGGCTTGCTCTTCCTCTTCTTCTTCAACCACGAGAGGTACCACCCACCTTTGGGAAATAGCGACTTTGGTTGTCTCTTCTTGGGATAATGCTAAGGCAGTAGCCAAATTAGCTAAAGCATCGGCCTGTCTATTCTCCTTCCTTGGTATATGCTCCAATGTGGTGGCCTCAAAATTTGCTAGCAATTTCTTCGCATATTTGCAAAAGGGGATGAGGTCTTCTTTCTTAACGTCATATTGCTCCAAGATTTGGTTGATAATTAATTTGGAATCCCCAAAGATCTCAAGCTGCGCTATGCCCATCTCAATGGCCATTTGTAGACCAATAATCAATGCTTGATATTCAGCTACATTGTTAGAGCAAAGTTCGCTTAATGAGAACGAGTACAGAAGTATTTGCCTTTGTGGAGAAACAAACACTACACCTGCCCCCGCTCCTTCTCGACGTGCAGCCCCATCGAAAAACATAATCCATGGTGGCATTTCTTCAATGTAAAACACATCTTCATCCGGGAAATCATCGGAGAACTCCCAATCAGATGGAACTGGGTGATCAGCTAAGAAATCTGCCAATGCTTGTCCTTTGACAGCTTTTTGTGGAATGTATGCAAGGTCATATTGTTGTAGCAAGACTGCCCATCGAGCTATACGACCCGAAACCACTGGCCTGGAGAGGACATATTTGATCGGATCCGCCTTTGCTATCAAACGGACTGTATATGCTTGCATGTAGTGCTCCAGTTTGTCTATGGCAAAGAAAAGAGCGAGGCACATCTTTTCGATAGGAGAATAATTTAATTCAGCCCCATTGAGAGTTCGACTTAGATAATAAAGGGCTCTTTCTTTCCCCTCTTTATTTTCCTGCGCCATAAGAGCACCTAGAGACTTTTCTTGGGCCGCAATATACAGCACCAAAGGCTTTCCTGGGATAGGAGCACCTAAAACTGGAGGATTAAGCAAGTACCTTTTGATGAGCGCAAAAGCATTGCTACAAGCCTCATCCCATTCAAAGTGCACATCCTTTTTCATCAATCTATTGAAAGGTTGACATCTACCGGCCAAATTCGAGATAAATCGTCGTATGTAGGCCAGTTTTCCCTGCAAGCCTCTAAGTTCTCGTAGATTCTTGGGCTCTGGCATTTTCTGGATAGCTTCAATTTTGGACTGGTCAATTTCAATACCGCGGTGCCTCACAATGAAACCAAGAAATTTTCCAGATGTTACGCCAAAAGCGCATTTGCGGGGGTTCATTTTAAGCTGATACTTTCTCAGTCGGGTGAACACGGATCGTAGATCTGCCAGATGGTCTTCCCTCCTTTTTGTTTTAACCACCAAATCATCGACATAACACTCCACGTATTTATGAAGTACATTATCAAAGATCTTCTGCATGGCCCGTTGATAAGTAGCACCAGCATTCTTTAGTCCAAAGGGCATCACTTTGTAACAGTAAATTCCCTTAGGGGTACGGAAAGCTGTAAGCTGCTCATCCTTAGGATTCATTCGAATTTGGTTGTAACCCGAAGATCCATCCATGAAAGATAAAGCTTCATGACCGGTAGTGGCATCAACCATGACCTCAGTTATGGGTAATGGAAAATCATCCTTGGGACATGCATTGTTCAAATCCCGGAAGTCAACACACACTCGGATTTGTCCATTCTTCTTCTTGACGGGGACGATGTTAGCAATCCATTCCGGGTACTGCACTTCACGAATGAAGCCTGCTTCAATGAGCTTATTGACCTCGGTTTCTATTTGAGGGATAAGCTCTGGCCGAAAGCGTCTTTGAGCTTGTTTGACTGGGCGCACGCCCTTCTTTACGGCCAAATGGTGTAGAGCAATACTCGGATTGAGCCCAGGCATTTCCTTGTAAGTCCAAGCGAACACATCTTTATACTCTACTAGGAGCTTGAGGTATCCTTCTTCTTCTTTAGGGGTGAGAAGTGCACTGATGAAAGTTGGCCGGGGTTCTTCAGCAGTTCCTAAATTGATCTCTTTAAGTTCATCAACTGTAGCTTGTCCTCCATCTTCCAAGGCTGGAGGAGCTTCATCGACCTCTTCATTGGTTGCTTCAGCATCTGACAGTGTACCCTCTTCTATTGTAATATGAAACGAGGATGATACCTCTTCAATTTTCTCATCATGGACGGGTGACTGACTTGTATGTACAATCATTCGTCTTTTGACTTTGAGTGATCCTTCAGTGTTAATCTCCAAGGTAAAGTTACGTTTCATGCGTGAAGGAATGCTACTGCGGATCTCATCATTAGCTTTCTGCTTCCCTTGAACGTTAGAGTTTATTGAACTTTGAGACTGACTATCAATAGGCCTTTTCGTTGCCCCCAGTCGATCAAAAACTGATTTACAAGCAAGAGTGCCCCGATTTGGTGTTAAACAAGTTGTATTTAACCTGTCAAACACTGTGATTCGTGATGACGAGGCCTCGATGCGATCAAACACTGAGACATGGGGTGAAGAATGATCTTTTCTTTGATTTGAACTTTCGCCAACTTCCACCGTTATGTATTGGGAACTCAAAGGATCGCTTCTTTTCTTGATCCATATCTGAGCTGGTTGTTCGGGAGTATAACCTAATCCGGTCTTTGGGATAGGAATTTCATGCCCTTCGAGCCGCATTTTCCTTTGTGTTTTGCTAAGGCCATGCATCTTTTCTCCAGTGGCTTCTAGAATTAGCTTCCCTAAGTCTTCTTGTTTTGAGAAATCGTAGCCTGCTTTGGCTAACAGCCTATATGCCTTTGGGTCGAACCATTCTTTCATCCGCTCACTTGGTAGAATACCATGCTCTATCGGACTTTGCGAAGACCTCACAAATCCATTTAACGGCTTCGAAGGCAAAGGGTTTGTGGATGAAGTTAAAGGCATGACATGATTTTCTTTCAATATGGCTACATCCTCCATCGTGAGCCTTGCAGGTCCCCCCATGTCTTTTGTAGGTTGAAGGCATTCCGCGAATGGTGATTGTCCATTCTTGCGATGTGATAATGGTACATACCGGAGGAAGGGTTCTGGGCCTTTCTTTGGGGAAGAAATGTCCTTTTTGGTGATGAATTTAACATGCTCCTTTTCATCCTGTTTACTTTTCATAGACGGGATCTCAATTGGAAGAACCTCGCTAGAAATGTCTTCTTTTGCATAAAATTTTGCATCAGTAAAATGAGCTTCGGTTTCTGCAAAAGGCTTTAAATCGGCATCGACCTTTTTTATTCCATTTTGAAAGAACTTGAAGCATTGATGCAAGGTTGATGGCACTATTCCATTTTCATGGATCCAAGGACGTCCTAACAACATGTTGTAGGTCGTCTTAGCGTCAATGACGTGGAACAAGACATTGCTTTTCAATTCTCCAATGGATAATTCTAGGTGGATCAGGCCGATTGCACGTTGTCCTCCTTGATTAAAACCTTGGATGACCAAACGACTGTGTGATAATTCTTCCATAGTAAAACCTAGTCGTTTCATGGTCATTTTTAGAAGTATGTTAACGGCTGAACCTCCATCAACAAGGATACGCTCGATCCTTTGTTCACGAGCATAACCAGAGACATAGAGTGGGCGATTGTGGGGCTTAGAGCCTAACAATAGATCCTCATCAGTGAAAGTCAAGTCTGGAGAGCATGCGTAACATCCCTGTGTTTGTTGAAGCGTATTGGTATGAGGGGCGTATATCTCTGGCTCCTCAAGAGCTCGGGTGAGCACTTCTTTTGGTGATGTGGAGGATTGCAAGGGTTCAACTTCATCGACCTGAGATTGGAGTTCCTCCAAAGATGACAAGGTCTCTTTTGGATCATCATGGTCAACGTCCTCCTTTTCGTCCTAGATTTCACAACGAGAAATTGTGTGGACGGCCTCGGCTGAGTCATTTTGAAAGAATTTTCTGGGGAAGAATTCTTCCAATGTGATGAGCTTTCGAGATTTTTGGGTTTGAGCTGAATCTTCATATACTTTTGTTCCCAGTCTCCTTTGCCTCTTATCACTCATTCTTTTTTACCAAGGCTGAATCTGGTTTTGTGCTCTTTTGGAATCTTGGATGATCAAATGAAGAGGGAATGCTCGTTTCTTCTTCCATCTCTTGCGAACAACCATTGTCCAACCTTCTTCCTCATCCGTCGTTGACCTTTTATCATCATTTGAATTATAATGAGGTGCTTTTTGTGAGAGCTGAACTTGAACCGGTTCTAGAGAACCAAAATGGATGAGCGTGGTATTTGCCCCTTACTTAGTATTTGGAGACAGGGAACTAGGTAACCCACAAGAAAATGTGACCAGGTTTGACTGAGCAACATCATTAAAATCCAAGTCGATTTTTCTTTCCTTGGCTAGCTTCATGATGAGTTCTTTAAGAACAAAGCATTTTTGGATTGGATGACTTATGATGCGATGATACCTACAATAGTTCGGGTCATCAACTTTTCTCATCTCTTCCGGTCGTTTGCATTCTGGCAATTCAATTAATTTCAACTTGAGCAGTTGTTCTAGCATTTCAGGCATATCGGCGTCTAGAAAAGGATAGACCTTTTGTTCCCATTCCTTAAGTGATGAGCGACGCGTCTCACGTTGTTGACCTCCTTTGGGCCTCTTTTCATTGGCCTTCACATTTTTTGTTGAAATTTTGACTGGGGCAGGATTGACATTCATTGAGTCTTTGATATTACTTTTCGCATTCCTGTTATTTTTCCTTATTTCCCGCCTTTCTTTTCTTTCCTCAGGTACGGGAGGTTTCGTATTTCCATGGCTGGAAATACTTAATTCCATGTCATGTGCACGAATCGCCAACTCTTCAAATGTTCGAGGCTTTACTCCTTGAAGGATGTAAAGAAGTCCCCAATGCATGCCTTGGATGCACATCTCTATAGTAGATATTTCAGTAAGTCTATCCTTGCAGTCTAGACTCAAAGAACGCCACCGGTTGATATAATCAACGACGGGCTCATTCTTCCACTGTTTAGTATTGGTAAGCTCCATCATGCTTACTGTGCGTCGTGTGCTGTAGAATCGGTTGAGAAACTCCCTTTCAAGTTGTTCCCAGCTATCGATTGATTCAGGCTCTAAGTCTGTATACCAATCAAAGTCATTCCCCTTTAGTGAACGGACAAACTGCTTTACAAAGAGGCCTCCTTGAGTCCCTGCATTCTCGCAAGTTTCTACAAAGTGAGCAATGTGTTGCTTAGGGTTTCCTTTGCCATCAAATTGCAAGAACTTGGGAGGTTGATACCCATTTGGCATTCTCATGTTATCAATGCGCTTTGTATAGGGTTTGGAATATATGAGAGAACTTGTGGAAGAACCTCCATATTGTGCTCGAATGGTATTTGTAATCATATCCTGCAGTTGTTGGACAGATATTGAGGCCATTGGGGTGGAATGTCCATGTTGAGAAGTGCCTTCACCTCCTTTTTCTTTATCATCCTTGGCGTTTTCTCCTTTGAAGGTAAAGCCAGGTGGCTGCTCAGGGCCAATACTTGATTCACCCAAATCTTGTACCTTCAGCTTGTTCATTAAGGTTGCAATTTTGACGTCCTTTTCTTCAAGTGCTTTTGTGAGAAGGATGACCCTTTGTTCCATTTCAGCCATCTTTTCTTCCATGGTAGAGGTGTTAGTCATCATTACTGGCATGACCTCTATAGATGATGGAGAAAATGATGAAATAGGATGAGTTAGAGGTACTTCACTCCTTAAGTTTCTCATCACAGGTGAAGAGTTGATAGAAAAGGTCTTTGTTGGGGATGACTCATTACTGGTCTCCAAATCTTTTGAGGCAGATGAATCTTCAATGGTAGCTTTCCTATTTGCAAGAAAGTCCAAAGAGATGACAGCAGAAGATTGGTTTTCTTGGGTTGGTTGAGGTTGGAGTCGATCAAAAGCTTTGGATCGACTGCGAGTGATTGGGCCGACATACTCATCAGCACTGGAATCATCAACCACTGATTTTCGAACATTCTTGCTAGAGGCCATTGAAGCTAGTAGCAAAATGATGTCAAATTTCTTTTCTTTTGAAGGAGAAAGAGATGAGAGGCAGAGAGGTCCCACTGGGCGTGCCAGAATTTGTAAGCGACTAAATTTCTAGTTCGAAATAAATCAAACAAGCAAAATAGTTTCACAAATGCGAATTTATATTGATGATTGTGTGGTACAATTCTCTGGAATTACAAAAGAGTGATCCTCTGATTCGATCTCCTTGCAAAACTTATTGATTAGATTTATGGTAATGTGGATTTGACTTGAACACAAAATATCCTTCAATTTGGTTGATGGATGGATCGAAGATTACTGAAACGCAATTACAATGAATCTCTGGCTATGAGCTTGTTTAGAAATCCTTTGTTCTTCGCGTTCTTCGTGTTCTTCGTGCGTTCTTCGTCTTCGAAGGTTTGTGGTGGAAGTTCTTCAGAGCTTTAGAGGCTTGAATCCGTTGAGCTTCAATGATTTGTGAGTTGTTGATGTTTTCGGACACTTTTGGCTTGATTCCCGTGAACTTTAGGATCTAGGTAGATGATCTGGATGATTCTGCTTCGAATGTTCTTCGATTTTGGGGTTGAAGTTCTTGAAGTTCTTGAAGGCTTTGAGGCTTGATCTTCGCAGAGCTTTTTTACTTCTGAATTCTGGTCCTCCTAAATGTCTCAGGAAGGCTTCTATTTATAGGAGTTTTTGGGTGGGTGAGCGACACGTGGCGGAGCTTGATTGGTGACACATGTCACAGCTTGATTGGTCCGCTTAAGTCATCGCTTACACGTGCGAGGCTGCTTGAGTCATCGCTTACACGTGTGCTGATGCGTGATTGGCTCTTGCATGACACTTGGCAAATTTCTGTTGGCTTTTGAATAGTGATAGCAAAACCTAGCAGCAATACATGGTGTTCTGTAATTGGCTGTATTTTGTGGACTTGGTAATGTGACGTGTCAGCTTGTGATAGGTCGGGAATTTTCCCTCTCTACACACACCTCAGAGAAGGTTGCATTCATAGCTCTTAAATTAGGGATAATTACACTTTATCCACCTGTGGTTTACCTCTAATTCTATGTGCCTACCGGTGGTTTAAATTTTGACACTTTACCCACCTGTGATTGTCACCGTTTATGTGCCGTAACCCACCTCTGTTAAAAAAGAGGGGTAAATAAGTCCTTTTACACCCATTTTATGTCTCTCTCTTCCCAAAACAAGAAAAACAAAAAAAAAAAAAAAACAAGAGAAAAACAAGATTAAAATATGTTATTGGTTCCTCATCATTCACAAACATGAAGAACATGCACAATCATGAAGAAGATACACCCAAAAAATTAATACAAATCAAATGAAGCAAAACCATGAGAGAGAGTTCTTCGTCTTCTTCCTTATACTTATTTTTTTGTGCCTGAACTAAGAAATTTATTAAAATCAAATCATAACACAATTTACAACATGACAACAGGGAGAATCAACAATTTTCAGCACTTAATTTCTAAAATTTTGATTTTCAACATCCAAGATCTCACTCCCACAAAGCCACTGTATATACATTGGCAGCACCTAAGGGGAGGATCGGCAAAGCTTGACCAAGGGAATAGAGATATGAGAGAGGAAAGTTTCAAAGCCAAACAACAAACCCACCAGAAAATATCACAACATCGTGAACAGTATAATAAAAATTACTTGATTTGTTGAAACAGATCAAACGGCGGCACATTCTCTTGATCAAACGGCGATGGAGGTCAAATCGAATGGCGATGGAGACGGCGATGGAGGTCAGATCGAAGGGCGATGGAGGTCAGATTGAACGACGATGGCTTGGATTCGAAAGGGATGGAGGTAAGATCGAACGGCGATGGAGGTTAGATCGAACGGCGATGGAGGTTAGATCGAACGACGATGGCTTGGATTCGAAAGGGATGGAGGTAAGATCGAACGGCGATGGAGGTCAAATCGAAGGGCGATGGAGGTTAGATCGAACAGCGATGGCTTGGATTCGAAAGGGATGGAGGTAAGATCGAACGGCGATGGAGACGGCGATGGAGGTTAGATCGAACGACGATGGCTTGGATTCGAAGGGGATGGAGGTTAGATCGAACGGCGGTGCATTCTCCTTGGTCAGATCGAACAGCGATGGAGGAACTCAGATAGAAACAACGTCCCTCATTGTTAGTCTCTGCCTTGGATCTGGTCGAACGCATTCTTGGATAACTTCACAGATGACATCAAGCTCATTATTTCAATTTTTTTTTTTTTTTTTGATAACCGGTCAGAAAAGCTTATTATTTCTAAAGGACTTGAGTGTCGGATCAATCAGGTAGATGCTCCGCTTGTCATTTAAATATTCAGCTGCCTGGCAAGTTGATGATGAGTTTTTTCTCTACAAGTATTCAAGAATTCATGTATATTACTTATTAAGGGGGCCTCACTAAAAGATTTAGATCTTTAGACTAAATTACAACTTACCCAATTTTTTTTTTTTTTGAGATAAACTTACCAAGTTAAGTTTTAGATCTTTAGATTTAGATCTGGGTTTTCAACTTTTGTGGGTTTCCAGTTTTTGGACATGAAGAGTTTCAATTCTTGTTGTTTAAACTCTTCTGGGTTTCTAGTTTTTGGACATCAGGAGTTTCAATTTTTGTTGTTTGAACTTTTCTAGGTTTTCAATTTTTCTGGATTTCTAGTTTTTGGACATGAGGAGCAAGAGATTTGATTTGATTTGATTTATTTGAACGTTGTTGAGTTAGATTATGAGTTTTAATTTTTATCTAATTTTTCTCATACGGCTTTATCATGCTTTCAGATGTATACTTAGTTTATTGTGGTTGAGATGATAAGTTCAAAATTCAAATACAAGTTGAAGTTCTAAGAAATTGCATAATATTTTTTACCAATAGCACATTTTGATCTTGTTTTCTCTTGAATTTTTATGTGTTTTATGTTTTGGGAGGAGAAAGACATAAAAATGATGTAAAAATACATATTTAACCTTCCTTTTAACGAAGGTGGGTAATAGAGCCTTAACGGAGGGAATCACAGGTGGGTAAAGTGTCAAAATTTGAACCACAGGTAGGCACATAGAATTAGAGGTAAACCACAGGTGGGTAAAGTGCAATTATCCCTTCTAAAAATATTCATCATTTCAATAGAAAGCATTACAACTCTTTAAATAGAAGTCTAATATGTAACCTTAGTTTAACTAGGATTTCTTAAAACCCTAATAAGACTTAGATTAAGATTCCTTAGGCTTTTACTATTAAGCCCAACTAAATAACCAAATTTAAATAAAACTCAAATGAAGATCTAATAGACTGTTAGCACAATTCATTCCAACATATTATGAAATTACAAAATTGTTCTTGACAAATAAAATCAAATAAAATATAATTAATCTGTCTTCTCACTACCTCCTTCATCAAATAGGTATAGCTTAAGGCTTAAGGCATAATGATGATCTCCTAAAGATAAACTTCATCAAGCATAATGGCATTTAAGTTGCATCTAATTCATAAAGATAATGGTTTAACCCATTGTTGGTATCTTTGTGATTTTGTGATAGAATTTGAATAAGATGGTGAATTTGACAGGTAGGGCCATAGGTGTGAACAGCTTTTATTCTTAGTGTTTATTTATAGTAGTCTTATAATATTAAGACAGTCTTTTAGTAAATTCATGATGAAGCAACTACAGCTATTATTGTTAAATTAACATTCAGTAAGAAATTGATGATATCAGGAGAAATTAAAAACATATCTATATAGGTCACAATAAATCCCCTAATGAAATCTTAAAATTATTAGTCATTACACCCTTCCAGTTTTAAAATCTAGGGACAAAGTCACATTCCTGCTTTTCGTGAAGATGAAATTTTTTGCTTTGAATCTCTCTGGATGTCATTTGTGCAAGGAGCTAGGGAAACGAATAGCTAAGTATCCTCTTTATTTTATACTTGATTGTATGTCTAGGTCTTATCTAGGTCCAACTTATTAGTTATTATTAAAACCACCCCATAGTGGTATTCGGGTAGTGGGCTTAGAATATTCTCATCAAAACTTCTAAAAAATTTAGCATTTACCATCTTAAAAACCAACTTTATAACATATAACACATCACTTTACAATATCCCTTACATCAAAACTTCTATTTTTTTAACACTTCATTTAAATATTCTTTTTTTTTATTATTCATTTTTTTTAATTATTTCTCACTCTCCCTCTGTCTCTCTCCCACTATCTCTCCATCTTTCTCAACTTGGTCTAGAAGCTTCTCCCTCTCTTTGATATTTGCTCTCAAAACCTCCATGGCCTAAGCTTTTCAAGCTCATCACCTTCGGCCATAGCCACAACCACAACCACAGCCATCACCACAACCACAACCCCCAACCACCAAAAAAAAAGAAAAAAAGAAAAAAAAAAAAAACCCACAGCACAAATCGAGAAGCTTCTCCCTCCCCTAATATTTAATCTCAAAACCTCCATGGCCTGAGCTTTTCAAGCTCATCACCTCTAACCATGGCCATAGCCACAGCCACCACTACCAACCACAACATCAACCTCAACCACCAAAAAAATTAAAAAAAAAAAAAAAAAAAACCCACGGCACAAACTGCAGCCAAAACCCACCACCCCAACAACCCCAATCTGAACCTCAACCCCGATCTTCAACCCACGGCCTCAACCAACTCAACCCACGGTCTCAACCAACCCCAACAACCATCAGACCCTCCACCATTGGACCTAGACCCACTTGTAGTCATCGAGAGACCCATCAAACCCACTAGAGGGAGAATCTAAGAAAGAGAGATGAGAGAGAACGAGAATGAGAGAGTGAGAGTGATAGTGATAATCTGAAGAGAGAGAAAGAAAAATATTAAAAAAAATGATAGCAGCCTAAAAAATGAGAGTGCATTGTAGAAAGATTGTAAATTTTTTAGGATATAGCATGTTTAATGGAGCAGCATTTTGTGGTTTCAGATGCTAAAAATAGCATTTTAGCACTTATACAAGGCTTGATGGGAAAGCTCTTATTATTTATTCCCTTTCACTTTCAATCTACCACACTATTGGTTACGTGGCTTCTTTGGTGTCTCATGGAGAAAGTGGAATAGTTTGGTCAAAGAGTAAGATACTATCTTTTATATATTACATGGGTCAAATTAAAAAGATAGGTTCAAGTTACGCTTGGTGTAACTTTGTAAGAGTTATACTTTTATTTTTTATTTTTCTTTTTTGAGAAGAAAGACTTGGTGTATTATTAAGGAATACCTTTTAAATCGGCCTCGAAAACATCATAAATGTTTGGTGGAACATCTTCCATCCAAACTAACAAATGATGACATAAAATCGCTCTCCTTGGTAAAGAATGTGCAACTTTGTTACAATGCCTATGCATATGTGAAAAAATACAACTTTGGAAACATGAGGCAAGGTGCTTTACATCCTCTGCTATGTGACCATATTGGGCCAAGGAGTGGTTGTTGCTTTGAAGCGTGTTGACATGAATTGCACAATTCTATTAATCTCTATCTCAATTGCAAACTCCAAAGCCCTTCACTTTTTTTAATCCATTGATTTCCATTAGATTTAATAGTTAAAAAAACACTAGTGACATGTTAAATATACAAATTTTCATTAAGTCATTAAATTCTCTTCCAAAAATAAACAAATTTTCATTAAAGTCTTTCACCCTCCATCATTGTCTTCTTCTTCTTCTTCTTCTTCTTCTTCTTCCTCTCTCTCTCTCTCTCTCACATATGCCAGGACCTCCATGAAGACTCTTATTATGTGTTTGATGAAAAGAAAAACCGAGAGCTTTGCAATATATGCTTTTTGAGATTGAGTCTTGACATGGGTGGGTGGGAGACAATACACCTTTACAAGTGAATTGATATAAGGTTTTCCTATATAAATTTCACTAAATAAAATTAGATGTCTTTTATAAGGATTTCCATTCCACTGGAAATTTAGAGGAAAGAAGGTATTTTGAAAGACAAGTGCAGTAAAAAAGAAATACTCGGATGTTCATGTCCAACTAGAATTGCAATTGACAATTTGACATGCATAATCCATCCAAGTAGTCACTTCTAGTCTGAGATAATGGCTATGAGGATGCGCAGTCATGTCCAATGGCTTGTTGTGGATTTGAAGTTGTCTTTGTCTTTTTCTTCTTCTTCAATTTTTTTTTTCCTTGCTTTATCTCGCTATCATAATTATTAGTTAATTTTTAACCATTAAATCTTTTACAAACTAATGGTTCAAAAAATGTGTAACTATTACAAAGTTACACTAGGTGTAACTTGAATTTATTTTCAAATTAATTATTATAAATTTAAAAATATGTATAATGCCACATTATTTAAAATTTAAAAGACGTGGGTTATTGTACACTTTTAGACCTAGAAAATAACATTTTAAGTATGTATCGAATTTTCTCCATCTTGTTCCTCAATTTCAATATGTGGGCTTCAAAGGGTCTCTTGCATCTCTGTTCACTTTCATTTGTTAGACATGTTATCTTTTCTTCTTTCTTAACAAATTTTCAACTTTTTATTATCTTTTCCTTATTGTTTTTTCTTTTTCAAAAAAAAAAAAATATACACAAAATCTTTGTGTGGTTTCCATTAAAACACGAAATCAATTTGAAGGTATCAATGTTCTCTCCAAAAAAAAAAAAAAAAAAAAAATTCAGCTTATTTTAATAGGATGAACTTTTAAATATTTCCTCCCTTCTCGATTGGGTCTCCCTCTCTTGCCCACACTATTTAAAAATCAGATTGGTTAGTTGAACTGGTTGAATTTTCTTCTCAAAAAAAAAAAAAAAAAAAAAACTGGTTGAATTTAGGGTCCATTTCAATTCAGCTTAGGGTCCTTTTGGAAACATCTTATTTAACTAAAACTGAATTTTTTTTGCTAAAAGTGTAGAAAAAAAGTTAAAAGCTGACTGAAAAGTATAATGAGACCTATAAATAATGCTAAAAAGTGCAAGACTCATAAATAGTACTAAAAAAAAAAAAAAAAACTAAAAACTAAAAACTAAAATAAACCGAGTATTAGAATCATTCCTGTAAAAACCGGTAAAAACTAGGAACATGTCTTTTCTTTAAAATCATGCTTGCCCAAGAGATGGTTTTGTTTTGGCCCTTCCTTCCTTTGTCTTAAAGTCAATATATATTTATTTATTAAAAAAATGTTATTTTCAAAATACAAATCTATAATTCTCATAAGTTTCTAACCCAAAAATAATATATACACTACTTCAAGGGGGGCCAATCATCAATCAATATATTACTAAAAGCTGAAGCATAGCATTTAATATTGCTACACTCACATTGAGCCACATCAGCAGCCATGTCATCTCCATCTTCTTTTTTGAATTTTGAATTTAATTTAAAAATAGATTTTACTAATTTTAAAATACTAACAAAACTAAATTTATTTCCAGCCTTATCTCTACTTTAAGTCCAATTTTTAAACGTTTAATCCCACAATAGAGCCCAAGCCCACGCCCAAAACCTTTTCAACTACATCCCTTTGTCAAACCTAATGTTTTTTCACGGTTACTATTCCCTTTCCTTCTGTTACACAATTGAAATTCCTATCCCCCACGTTTTGATTCATTGTTTCAGGCTTAGTCCCTTCCCCTTCCCCACCTTTTGATTCTCACTGTTTCAGCTTTTGTTCTACTGTTTCACTCACGGTTTCATCTTCCTGTTCTACGGTTTCAGCTTCTGTTTTGGCTTCTAACGGCAGCCCCTATTTCTTCCTTCCTTCCTTCCTCTCCTCACATCTATATAAATACTGACGTAAGCGGGTGGTTCAGTTGAGGTATCCCTACATCCCAATTTCTTTTGTGCACTATTCTTTTGCTTGATGGTTTTTTTTTTTCCTTTCTACGTTTGTTTCTGCCTAAGGTGTTGAATTTGTTACAGCTAGGTTATTTAATTGGAGCACTGCTTCTTTTGGGTATGTTCATTCTGATTTTCTAACTATATTAACTCTGTCATGGCGTGGGTTTTTCTAACCAAGTGGTGGCTTAAGAAAAGAGTGAGGACTTCATTGAAAATGAATTTTACACCAATGCACCGGATTAACTTTCAAACAATGCCTTATCTTTTGATACCCAAAATAAATAAATTGGATTAAGAAATTGATTACAAATTTAATTGGGGTCAAGGAGAAAATTTTAATTTTATAGAAATCATATTCTAGAATTCAAATGCCCCCACCACCCCAACTATCGATGTAAAAAAAGGTTTAAAATTTTATAAATCCTTTCTTTCTATTAATTCTATTGAGGCGAAGAGTCTTTAGGATTCAAACTTGATTTTGGCCATGTGTGAATTGGACTAGACCTGTTTTTACATTTTCCTTGTGAGTTAGACCTTTTAAAAGGTTTGACATTTGCATGGATGGAGATAAAACCCTCTGGTAGAACTCCATATGGTTTCTCAGTCCCCTTTTTAAATAGGCGTAGAGTGTTGTGCAAGATGTTACAAGTGCCATTCAATTGTTTTTTGTGTTTTCTTTTTTATGAGATCCATTGTGAATTTTTTCCACTAATTTGGATGGTTCTCCAATATTTATGTGCCGCCTTAAACAACTGACTGTTTAAGCTCTTCAAATTCGTCCTTTTGTACTCCACTATAATAATTAATTTAAAAGAAAAGAATCTGAATCCTATTTCTCTTTCCTATGAATCATAGGCTATGATGTTACTGAAGATATTTCTGAAATCCTCTTAGCTCTTCTTTTTTTTGGCCACCACCTGCTCATATATTTTTCTTTTTCTATCTATGTTGAAATTTCAATAAAGAAAAAAAATGTAAGATTCTTCACATTTACAATATGTTACAAAATATCTATGAGTGGGAAATGTATTTTGCTCTCCAGCTAAGGAACTTAATCTAATATGGATGTTATTGTTCAGCCTAATGTATAGGTTATGTAATTGTAAAGCCATAGTCATATGGAACATGTTATTGTGTATGTGTGGGAGCAAATTTCATATTCGTAATGCAAAAAATACAAAGAATTCTCATATAAGCCACTCCATAGATATTAGAGATTTGCATAATTGTTAATTGCTGGATCTTCTGAAAGGTATTCCGATGTCTTAGATTAAATCTCCTCCACCCAGTGGACAACTTTAAATCATGGACAATCAATATGACTATAGAATCTGGTAAGTAGAAAATATGTCTCTTGATATGTAGGGATCCTACTATATGCAGAATTGATACCTTCATGGCCCCATCCTAAACACTTCTACTATCTGCATATTTTTTTACTTATTCATTTTTCTTTTTCAGGCAGGTAATTCATTGAAACAAATCTAAGAAACATTAAGAACACAAAATATCCTCACAAGGCATCCCAATAAATATGGGAATCACATATTACAATTTACAACCAATACATTTCACCTGTTCCATTTTGTTTTATTGGTAAGTTACCGACGTACCTAGCAGGTTTTAAACTTTTGACCTCACCTTTCAACTAATTATTATAGGAGAAAGAAGTGCCAATTGAGCTATATTTAAGCATGTATTTTGATGAAATATGTACTGATTGCCATGTTACTCTTTGCTTGAAATGTTCAGGTTTCTTTTTTTCCTATTGGATGTTCTTTTTTATTATCTGCATTGAACAACTTGCTAAATACAGGTTTTGTTACAAAGCATGGTTTAATACATCAAGTTTCTAATCATATTTGCATTTTGGAGAACTATGTGAGTGTGGTTTCTATGATAGGTTACTTTCCCTATATCAGTATATTGTCTTTGAAGGAAATCGAGTACTTACCTTAAACTTGACTTTAACTGAGTCCACTTCAGAGATGTATTCACGAAAATATACGCTTAAATGGCCATGAATATTTGGAGTCAAAACTTTTGCATCATTTTCCATATATGTGAAACTCAGCAAAATAATATCGTAGGCCATCAAATTTGAGATTGTTAGTAGATCTATAAGATTACCCCAGATTGATGTAAAGTTAAATGAAATACATAGCACAATTGCTCAAAATTTTCAAGATTGTCTGAAGAAAATTTCCCAATACTGCATTTATACTTGTAAACTTGCATTCGAACCAGTGTATCTTGCCACAAGTTGTGATGTAGGAGCAACATTAGAGTCCTTCCATAGTATCTCATATGCCTTTTGGGATGTGATTTTACAAATTCTCTTTTGTAGCTCACAATAAATAACCGAAGTGCATCAGCCATGTATCATATGCCTTTTGGGAAATTCCATTGTTGCCCGAACAATTTATGTAACCAAAAGAAATAGGACATTGTTGAATGAGTTGCTTTGCTAGGAAATCCCATTGTAAATAGAGCTGGATTGTTTCTTCAAATGTGTCCAACTCTCAATTATAAATAAAATGAACATGCTATGCTAAGATTTTTTTATATTATCTTTTGGTTGTATAGGTTGTTCATATTTGCTACCAATTTAATATGGATTATCTATTAAATTGCAAGTTCAAAAGCTGGAATATATAGTCAAGTGTCTCTAAATATTAGTTAGAAATTGATTTTTAGGTGGGTGTAATCAAATGGCTTTCTATAATTTGATTGAAAAATGATAATTAAGCCAAAACATTCGATGAAGAGATGTTGCTACTTCTGGAATTGTTTCAAAGGCACCAATCAAAGCTTGAATTTCTATGAGGTTGAATATATGTCATTGATCAGTGAAATGGATAAGTTAGGAGAGAATAAAAGTTAAGGGGAATAAGGGTTCTCCAGTTGTCTTTGTTGGGTTCATAAATTATGAACTGTAAAAAAAAAAGAAAAAAAAAAAAAGAGAGAGGCATATATAGCATGTAAGTGAGAATTCAGGGTAGTGCTAAAATAGGTAGTGGAAGCTTTTAACACAAAGTGAAAGAGTAAAAATAGAGGGAGATAAAAAAAACAAAAAAAACAAGGTTGGTCTAAAAAACGAGGTTGGATTAAGCAGTTGGGTTGGGTCTTACCCTGTGATGTTTTCGTTATTAATGGAACTGCATAAAGGCAAGAATCTCCAAATAGTTTTAGAAAAATGCTCTTCATGTTACTTGTGTGAACTTACTATAATATTTTTTTTATTATCTTTTGGTTGTGTAGGTTGTTCATAATTTTTACAAATTGATTACGAACTATCTATTAAATTGCAAGTTCAAAAGCTAGATTGTTTCTTCAAGTATGTCAAACTCCCAATTATAAATAAAATGAAAAGGTCATGTTAAAATATTTTTATATTTTTATATTATCTTCTGGTTTCTACCAATTTATTATTCATTCAAACATAGCTTCAAGGGCTGCCTCATACCTCAGGATCCCTGTGTTCCAGAGAGGCTTTGCTTCTGGTATGTATCAGACTTTGATATGATGGTTTTTTTTTTCTTTTTTTTTTTGCCTTTTATATGTATATATTAATCAGAAAGACTGAGATGTGGATTTGGATCTCTCATTTATATGTTAGTTGGTTGAAATGGTTGATCTATGATTCTTTGATCAGAATATTGATCATCAGTCATGTAGTAAACAAATGAGTGAAATGGCACCTTCTTTGGTTGTAAGAATAACGTGTGAGAGGATTTTACATATTCATCTATTTAATTTTTTTTTTTTTTGGGGAAAAAAGTTCATCTACTTAATTTAGATATTTATAACTAGATAATTAAATAATAATTTATTTAACAATAAAAAAAAGTGAAAATTGTCTATATATATTTATCATGGATGGTTATAAATTTATGTTTAACTTTGCATTTACGTATTCTTATGCTTTAATTTACATATTTATAACTAAACGATGAAAATTATGAATAAAATAATTAAAACAGTTCACTCATCGTAAAGCTAGAAAAATACTATAAATTACAATCCTAAACAGCTTCAAAAATACAAACCAAAAATATCAAAAATACTCTTTACACAATCACAAAAATGCGCATGTAAAAATATTATCCAGTGTGGGAAGACAATAGCCAAAATTTTAAGGCAACGTCAACTTTCCACTTTTTCTCTACTAATCACAATCTACAACGTCCAAAATTGTGGCACAAAATATTGTAGTCTTATATTTTCTCTTTTTATTAACTTTATACAATGAAGTCATGCATAGTTTTAGAGTCATTGTTATATTTTTGAAAAAAAAAAATTGACTTCATAGATCCAATATTGCAATTGTGATGATAACAATGTTCATGTGTCATCCTTAGTATATGATAAATGAAATGTTTTGTCACCAGTTGATTTTTTTTTAAGCACATCAGTTTCTTAATGTGTTTATGTTTACAAAAAACAGTTGCAAACTATTCAATCGGCTAACCAAAAAAAAAATTTCTTCATGACATCAATCTAACTGGATTGCTCCAAAGTTTCTCTATTCCTTCGAAAGGAAGAAGGAAAACTCATTCATCAATGCTTTAAGGCTGGAAACAAGCAAACACTATTTTGGGTCGAAGCTCACAAATACAGATTGGCAATTGCGCTGTTATGCGAATCAAATGATGAGGGAATACAATTACTGTTATCATTTCTAAACCAACCAGATGGAAAACTATTGCTGCAAAACTATCAACAAATCCTTCAACATACAACTTTAGGAACAAACACATTTTGCATCCTAAATAACTAAGCATGCAAGAAAAATGGAGTGGGTCATTGGGATCGTGAATGCCCTTACCCTTATGGAAATGAAGAATTACATGTAACATGCAAAATGTGCTCAATTAACTTGGAAATGTACAAATTATCCAGTGATAGAAATTATGTTTCAAAAATAAAATCTACAATAAAATTTCCTCATTCTATTTCGAATACTAATCTTTAATAATACAAAATTAATTAAAAGACCAAAACCTCCAATCACCATGAATCCTGCAATATATATATATATCATTATCATAAAAAATTTATCACGCGCAACGCGCGGGTCCGCGACTAGTAAATATAAAAACTTAACCTTGGGGCCAATGTTATGTCATCGAGGACCCCATTTCCCTTCCTATCCATTATAGGACTCTTTCCCCTCCGGTCCCTTTTCAAAAGTCCAAACTTGATGATAAATAATAAGCCTTTCTCACAGTACTACTCTAGTCTCTTTTTTGCATGCAACTTTGATATAGAATGAGAATTACACAAACCCAACACTAGTTAGTTGATTCTAGTAGTGGAACAATGTAGCAATAAGGAAGAATGCAACAAAAACGGTCATGTTTTGGCTGCTGGTTAGCTCTTTGAGCTCCACCATTGGCTGACAATAGCTTGATTAAGTAATTGATCAAGTAATAAGGGGTCTTTCCCATCAGTAATAGTACTTTCTAGTTTGCTTAATATGCAACTTTGACAGAGAATGATAATTACAAAAAACCAACACTTGTTGGTGATTCTAGTACCGGAACAATGTAGTAATAAAAAGAACGCTACAAAAAGGGTCATATTTTGGCTGTTAATAAGCTGAAAAGGCTCCACCATTGGGCTGATAATAGCTTGATTATCTTGTGTTAGGATCCTACACTAATTGATATGGTTTTAGAGAGACCAAAGAGTTAGAGAGCTAGGCAAGAAAAGTAAGGGACCTGTTATTGCTTGATTCCTCGATTGCTTAAGGCTTCTAATGGAAATTTTAGTACATGAAATTGAGGTCAGGTTGTAGACTAGTAGTTGGCCTGTTGTATAATGCAGCAGAAAGCATGGGCAATTGGGTCAGTGTCACTTATGACTTACCTACTTTCCCTGTTTTGTTCTGTCACTTAAAACTGTTATAGGTTGGTTCCTCTTTGGAAGTTGGAACTCAAAAGCAGGAAATATTTATTCCCACATCACTGTTGAATTTATTTTCATGGAACAAAAGAGTCTGCTCATATGTGTTAGGTTTGCATACTTTAAGATGACTTGCTAGCAATCTGAAGGGAAATTTTTTTTAATTAAGAATCTTGAAGAAAATTAATTTTCTGGAACAGTCCCTCAAGAATTTAGGAATTTGGTTAACTTAGAAACCTTGTTAGTTCTAAGCCATTCTTGTTACTTGTATGTACTAGTCAATTTATCTTTCTGAATGTTAATTCGCCTACTTGAGCTGAATCTGCAATTTTGTGTTGCCGTTGCTCTGTTTGTTCTGGTTTGCTGATATGTCTGCTAGTTGTAACTTTGTGTCCATGAAAGTTTTCTGAATTATACCCAAAAAAAAAAAAAAAAAACAACTTTCAATTGATTAGTAACAAGCTCCTAGCTTTTTGACTGCTCACTAACAACTCAGTAGTTAGTCACATGCTCATATGAATTATTTTATGTGCTATTAGCAAATTTATAGGTATATACATAGCAATATCCCTCATTTGCTATCATCTAGCACACACATATTTATCTAATACCTACTACACAACCTTAACCAATGCCAAACTGCACACTGCTGCAATGCTCCACTGATACTACAACACAGCTCCAGGCTATAATTATGACTGTTAGTAATGCTTTATTGGGCTCCAGCACCATATAGCAACAGTAACTTGGCATCACAGAAATTTAACAGTTGAAGTTTCATGACACTTAAATCACTTGAACACTATGCACTTGCTATAGGACATTAGCAAGGCACGGTACTGACATGCTCCATTGAGCAGCAGAAGTAGCATGCACAGCAAACTGCACACACATGAGCTCACTGCAGCAGTCACTAACACAGCATACAGTAGCAAAGCAGAATCAGGGCACTTACCCACTGGCCTTTCAGCCCAATCAGCAGCATCAATAGCACAGCACCAGCTTTAAGCATGACAGTAAGCTAAGCTAATGTCTCATAGTAGACAACCTTAGCACAACAGCGCATTAGGTTCCTAACATCATCGTAGCTGCCAATAATAATATGGATAAGGCCTGCCAATGACAGCTTTGAAGAGAATAAACAAACAAACAATGTGGAAATGCATTCTACTTTTGAAAATACATTCTACTTCAAATTACTTGCCATGTGACACTAATTACTTTCCATGTGACAAAATGACAGACAAAAGTTTTTCCCTGGGAGAGCCAGGATCATTGCTGAGCTGATGGATACTAGAAAGCTTTCTGAGTGTGAATTGGATGATGTCTACAAGTTCCATAGAAGAGATGCACAGAAAATGACAAGGTAAGTATGGCAACATGTATTTGCATAATCATGATTTTTTTTTTCATTAAGTTTAATGTTATTACATACCACAAAAACTTCTCTTCTCTTATGAAATTTTCATTAACAGGATAGCATCCAATACTCAAGAGCAGCCAATGATGCATATCAAAGAGGTGATTGTGTTTCCGGTTATCATTACTCGTTGATGGCTCGAGAAGCACAATTCGTTGCTGACTGTCTCAACGCTAAGGCAGCCATGAAAATATTCAAATATGTGAATAGCAGAGAAGACTTATGGAAATTGGATTTGCATGGTCTTCATGCAAATGAAGCCATTCAAGCTTTGCATTGCCGTCTGCAACAAATTGAATTATCAGGGCAGAGGCCAAAACCATTAGAGGTCATCACGGGTAGAGGTAAACACAGCCAAGGAGCTCCTGTCATTCCAGCAGCTGTGAGGAACTACCTTAAGGAATGCAAATACTATTTTTATGATTTGCGAGCAGGGGCGATAGCAGTTCGGCCCAAGTTTGTAGAACGCTAAAGTGAAAAGAAAAAAGCTGAAGGGAAAAAAGAGGAGTTGTGATAAAGGCTTGATAAGGTGCCAGCCTCAGTAAAGGGAATTTATTCATCAATGAACCAAGCAGTTTCTGAAATTCCTGTTGCTGCAACCGCTACTGATGGTGGTTCTCTGAGTGGAGCAGTTGAAAAAACTGATGACAGGGTAGTTACGGATGATGTCAGGGGTACTGAGAATGTTCCGGTTGTTTTTCAGGCTCACATATTACTCTGCAACGTATTATTGTGCAAATGGGTTGGACAATTCTTCTCAGACTGAGAACAAGCGTCCAAAACTTGAAAAATGAAAAAGATCCCAAGGTTCTGTTTTTACCCGAAAACTTCTTGCTATTGGTTTTGCTGTGAATAAGTTGGTCTTTGTGGTGGTCTTGCTTTGTATTGGTCTGCAGATGTGGATCTTACAGAATTATCTTATTCTTGGTCTCATGTTGATACTGTTATAAATGATGTTGGAGGTGCTTTGTGCTTTACTGGTTTTTATGGCCAACAAGATTCCTCAAAACATAAGGAGAGTTAGTCGCTGTTAAGGCATTGCATGGAATTCAGTCTTTGCCATGGTTATGTGCAGGTGATTGTAAAGAACTCTTGGGGCCTCATGAACCTTTGTAGGTGCTGTTAGACCATCATGGCAATTTAAATCATTAAGGAGAGTGATGGAGGATTGTGCTAAGTCTGAGTTGGACTTTAGAGGCTCCCCTTTCACTTGGTGTAAAAATCATTTTGATTCTACTTGTACTTGTGCTCGCCTGGATAGAGCATTGGCTTCTGCCTCTTTGATTGAGATATTTCCTTCTACTGTTGTTGAGCATGTTTCTTCAACTGGTTCAGACCGCTCTATTATTTTTATTTGTCTTGACTCTGGTCCTTCGGCAATGTACAAGGAAGCCTTTTAGTTTTGAAATGGCTTGGTCATCTAATCCAAGTTGTGAAGCACTAATTGAGGAGGTGTGGACTTCTGTGAATGTGATGGGCAGCCCCTTGTAGAGCATTTGTGAACATTTGTAGGTCTGTAGAAGATGTTGGCAGAGACTTTGCTTTGGTAATATTTACAATCAAATTTGTACAGGACATCAAGAACTTCAGGTTATTGATCACTTTCCCAATCCTGTGATTGGTGTGCAAGCTAACACTTTAAAGAAGCAGATTGAAGACTTTTGGATAAAGAAGAAGCAATATGGTGCCAGTGCTTGAGGGTGAGAGACGATATGAGTAGAGCTTACACATGTCCAACCCCATTCAACCAGGTGTATCCCTGATATTGCACTTTCTCTCTCTCTCTCTCTCTCTCTCACACACACACACACACACACCCACACAGACACACATATATAACATTTTATATGAATTATATTTTTATCTCAATGAAAATAATCTAGTCACAGTGCAAACAAAAAATTAATCATTTTACTTTACTAATGAATATCTATATATAAAAGAAAAATTATAACAGAAAAAGTAATAAAAATAGATGAATAAAGCATAGACTTCCATTCAATTTATTGGCTGAAATCCATGTTCCAATTACAAGAATAACTAGAGAGACATAAAATTTTAAAACCCACCCATGCAGGATGATTTCTGAGTTACAGGTGTTAGACATGCTTTTGTCATCTTTGCACCTGGTACCATCACAATGTGCTGCACTAATGCTATATATCTCGCTCCTAATATTTTTTTCATCACAAGGCCATCCGATATCCCATACCACATTCTTTGCCTTTTCTTCAATCACCTTACTAAATTGAATCAAAACAACAAATTCAATTAAGGTTTAGCTTTATCTCAGTCCCTTGAAGAATGAGGCCACCCTTCCAGTCACCATCTTTGACCTCCAAAATGCTCATTTCAAGTTCCCCATGATCTTCTCCTGATTCATTGAAGAACTCACCTAACTCAGTCTCCAGCCACCCATCTACTCTCTCCTTGGGATACTTAAGGCCATCCAGTTCCTCGTTTTCTCTAGGCTGTGGCTGTGGTGTGTGAAATCCTGTAATGCTGCTGTGGCAGCTGTTAAAAAACCCAACTCGCATTGGTAATATCTTGTATCACAGCCTCCACCCTCTTTCTGCATACAAATAGATAGACTGCTTATGAATTTCTCCTCCAACAAGTCCAAGCACGGCCTGAATAGGTTGGAATTCAAATCCATATGACGCTGTAGTTGTCTTGAACTCAAGGTAAGCTGTATACAGTGTGGCTAGGGACAGCATACAAGTGTTAATCCTGCCACAGATTTCCAGCCAACACACTGGTAAGTTCAGCCACCTTAGGGAACCTGTTTAATTTGTGCATGTAATTGAAGAAATCAGCTAATCATATAGAGCACGAATGCTGCCTGAGTAGTTGCCTTCTTGGGCTTAAAAAATAAATTTGACAAAACTTTTATAAAAAATAAAAAATAAATAACACTTTAAAAAGTTGTACATAAGTTGAATGAACCCATAAATTGGCACAAAACTCTGTCAACAAATGCTGAGTGCTTATAATAATAGTTACATAATTTTTTTTTTTTCTTTTAATTATGAGTAAAGCTTTATGATCATATTGAGTTGCCTTTTCTAAGAATGATGGTGCAGAATTTAGGCTTTGGTTCGAGCTGGATCAATTTGGTTCTGGAGTGTATCCTCTACTCCTACATACTTGGTTTTAATCATTGGTTCTCCAAAAGGTTTTTTCAGTTCTAACAGAGGATTATGCCAAGGTTACCTTATCTCCCCATATATCTTTCTTCTTTGTGCAGGACTATCAAGCCAATTAACACAATCTTAGCAAGCCAAATGGTTATCTGGAGGTGCTGCTAGTTGTGGAGGTCCTTGTTTGAATCATTTATTCTTTACAGATGATTGTGTCATCTTTAGGAAAGCATCAAGTATGACTTGTGATGAGATTCTTCGTGTTTTTGGCTGTTATGAGAAACTGTCAGGTCTGGTTGTTAACAGAGCAAAAACCCAAGTTTTCTTCAGTTCAAATGTGCAACAATCTGACTGTGATTTATTTACAACTCTATTGGTTGGTCAAGAAACAAATAGTTTTGATTGTTATTTGGGGTTCCAGCTTTTATTGGTTGCTCTAGACGTGCTGCATTTGAAGATTTAAAATCCCAAGTTTCAAGTAGACTATATGGTTGGAAGGAGAAGAATCTGCCTATTGTTGGGAAGGAAGTTTTGATAAAGTCAGTCATACAAGCCATCCCTTCCTATGTTATGAGTTTCTTCCAACTACCTGTGAGGTTATGCAAGGAACTCACTCAAACGACAGCTGCTTATTGGTGAGGGCAGAAGCATTCAGAACAGAAGATGCATTGGGCTATGGGACAACTTATGTGTTTCTAAACGCAATGGTGGATTGGGTTTCAAGGAGCTGCAATCTTTTAATCTTGCTATGTTGGCTAAGCAAGGGTGGAAAATTTTGAATGATCCAGACTCAATCTTAGCAAGAATTTGGAAGACCATGTAATATCCTCACTGTTCTTTCCTTCAAGCCAAGTTGGGTCGTGCTCCATCATATACTTGGCAAAGTGTATTAGCTGGAAGGAAAATACTGAAACAGGGATTGTGTGGGAGGATTGGAAATGGGGAGACTGTATTTTCAAAGATAGATGGCTTTCTGCTGCTGAATCTCATCAGATACTATCACCTGAAGTTACTTTCATCCTGAAGCTAAGGTTGCTGAGTTGATAGATATGGATACTCATTTCTGGAGGCTTGATCTTTTAAGGCAGTCATTTATGCCTCATGATATTTAGAATATTCCATTAGTCCCGTATGTTTTAGTATTGTTTGGAGTTGAAGAGAGAAGTTCTGGTGCGGGAATATTTGTCTAATGCTGAATCCTCCTCAACTGGCTTGTTGTTGAAAGTAAGAAGGGATGCACTCAGGACAAGAGCAAGCTTAAAACCAGAGTTGAAGAAGAGAGCAGTGATCAAGCAACTAAAACACAGAGTGACTGGGCTAGACTTGATTGAAGCAGTCTCTTACCATGAACAGTTCATTCACACTTTTGAAGAAGAAATGCCACGTACAGAGTTTAGTCAATGTACACGTGGTCTAATAGATAGGATTTTTGTAAAAGATTTTCCCTCCAATTACGGAGTTAGTTACTTTCTTTACTTGCTTAGATTGTATATATAGGAGTAGTTATGTATTATTTCATTCATTGGATTCTTTTCATCAATCAATAAGATCAGAAGTTCTATTTGGAGAGAGAGAGTTCTAGAAATTTACACTTACTGAGCACGAGCTTATGAAATTAGAGTCGGCATCTACTTGTGTGTGTGCAAGGGAGCTTTGCCAGCAAAAGACAACTTGCAACGTTGAAAGATCCTTATGGAGAGTACCTGTGAACGTTGAAAGGCTCATCAAGAAACCTATTCATGCATTTGCACATTGTTGTGAATATCACCAAAAAGTAAAAATCATGAGCATTGTCGATACCGTACTATATCCGGCCCCAAAGTTTGCTGAAATTTTAAGATTTAAATTAAGAATTTGGTGGACTTAAAAGACCATAAAATTCTCTTCAAAATGAATTTTTTTTTTTTTTTGAAATCATGCTTGAATTGGGCGAGTTATTGTAAAAATGTGAAAATTATCTCTTTGAATCTTTCATAAAAAAGGATGTATTTTTGGCTTGATTTGATTTGGATATGTGCTAGAAAGACATTTTGATTCTTAAAATTACTTGATTTTTCATCGAACACATGTCATTCTTTGAAAATTCATTTAGTTTTCTGTTTTATTGGGCGTATCCAAATTAAATTAGGACTTTTTTTTTATGTTGTGCTAATCTTCAATCAATTGTTACATATGAAGGGTCAAGTTCAGGCCATGTGGCAATCTATGATGGGGTTAACTACCCAAAGTTATAGTATGTTCAAGAGATATTTCCAAAATCAACAGTAGAAAGCATCAGCCACTACATTCAGAGAGCAAAGAGCAAAACAGAGACTATAGAGAGATTTATCAGTCCATTAGTCTTCAATGTTATCTATTATTTCTTCTGTTCTTTTTATTTAGATTCTCACTTGAGCCTTATGTTTTGTTTTCAGTCAAGCAAAACATGGACGCAAAACAGAGGAGGAGGTTGAATACAAAGGAAATGCATAAACCATCACAGACAAGATTCCAGAGCAAAATAAAAAAAGGGAAGAGAAATGGGTAAATATTTAAACACCCTGCTACTAACTGTGTTCTTGTGTTATAAATTGTACACCTCCATGAACACGACATATATACATTCTATTGCCTTCATGTTCACAATCACACACTCTGATTTTTGGTTTATACAAATGCTCAACTCACACTCAACAAACACATAAGCTCATTCTCCACTTACCCACATACACAAAATACCAACCCATTCTTCCACTGTAAATACATACAAAAATCCAACTCGGACCATCAGGAAAAAAAGCCACAACTCACCATTTGAAACCATTACCCAACACCAATGCGCTGCCAAAACAACCTCACGTGCCACTTTCTTTCTCACGCGCCACTACGGCTTTGTCACCACCACCGATATTCAACCTTTGTGACCCCATCTTCACAAATATTCAGCCCACGCCGTGTAGGTCCCTCTAGGTGCTAGAACGGAGAGTGGCAAAGATAGGAGTTTATGGGTTTTGCTTTGGAGAGAAGAAATGAGGCCGGTTTGATCTGACGACCCAAAGGAAAGCACTAGTCATACTAACGATAGCGATTTAAGTGGGGAAGATTATGATGCTTCAATTTGATTGATTGTGGGATGTGTGTGTTTGTGATGAGTCCTATATCGGGTATTTACTAAATTATTAACAACTACAAAGATATTCAATTGTGATTAGTCCTTTTGAGGTATAACGCATATATGATTAGCGTTTTTCCTTAAGTCATTACATATAGTATTTGAGCCAGCCCAGTAACCCTATGTGAGCTCAGAGACACTATTCCACAAAGTGGGTCCTAACGAAGGACACTAGGGATTTAAGTGAGAGAGATTGTGATGCCCCAATTTGATTGATTATGTGATATGTGTGAGTGTGTGATGAGTCCTACATCAGACATATTGTAGACATCGCATTTTGTACCCCTTACGACTAGGGCCTCCGTTTCCCAATGATGCTCGAACTCTAAGGTCCAAGGCCAGTTTAGAGCCCAATCATATTTAAATTGACTTGAGAAGTATTAAAATGGAAGATAAAACCTTTTAAATGAGCAAAAATATTTTTTTGAAAATAAAATGATCAAAGTGGCCCTTGGCTTGCATACGTGAGTCATAGCCTGCGTACGCGAGCCAATGCATGCATACGAAGGCATATTCTTGCGTATGCATGCACATTCTTACGTACGCATGCACATTCTTGCGAACATAACTAGGGTTTCAAAAGCATAAGAAATGCAAATTTTCTGCAATAATGGTTAAGGTTTGGAATGAATCCCACATCGTCTGGGAGCCATTCCAAACCCCTTTTTTCAACTATAAAAAATCTTACATGGTACATTTTCAAAACACACAGAAATCTCATGGAAAAAACCTAAAATTCACTAGAAAATAGTGAATCAAAAAGGAGTTTTTCACAAAACATCCTCAAGTCAATTTTATTTGATTGTGACATTTTCTAGCCCAATCTTTTTAATTTAACATTGCTAATCACTTTCTTATTGGTTTGTGAATAGATTTGACAGAGGGGAATGGTCAAAATCAAGCCTGGAATGCTTTTGTGAGGGCTATCTCGTCTAAACCTTTCTTTTTTCCTTTTCTTTTATTTTCTGCCTTTAAATACTCCTACTTGCTTTATTGTTTGTTAGAATATGTTTTAATATGCCTTTCTAGGTTAGATTTAAGTTTTTGTATGCTTAAAATGCATGTTAGGTTGTTAGAATTGTTATTTTAAAGTTTTGCTTTGTTTCTGCGTTTTTAGGTTTTCTGGGCAAGGATCTGCATACGCATGATCTAGCCTGCACACATAGGCTTGATTATGCGTATACAAGCCTGTTCTAGCGTGCGTGATGCTATTGCCCAAAAACCTTTTTTTTGTTTGTTTGGTTTCTTCTTTCATATGTTTGTTTGTTTAGCCTTTTTCTCCATGCTTTTATGCTTTTAGTGCCTATGTTTCACATGTTTAATTGCTTGATTTGCTATCACATGTTAGAGTTAGGGTTTGTTTAGTGTTTTCCTTATGTTGATGACATGAACATACATTCACATGCCACGCATTGATGCCATAGGTGTTGTGGTGCTGCAAGTTAAGTGAAAGGTAAGTCATGCATTGGAAATGTTCATGCATTTGTGATATGATCTTGTGTTGATGTTAGAGATGAATATGAATGCTTGGATCTTTCCTTATGCTTATGTTTTTGCCTTGATTTGATTATGTTGTTGCCTTGGATATGCTTTAATGCCATGATAGATGTATGCTAAGGTTTGTGATGGATGCCATGATTAAATGTATGGTTAGGGTTTGGGATGAATGATGCCATGTTGTATGCTTAGATGTATGCTAGTGTGTGTGTGAGTTAAAATACAAGTATTGAACATGTTTTTAATAAGGTTAAGATAAAAGACACAATGATGGGAGGTCAACTTTAGGGTTGGGCAAACTTGGGTGCCTAACATCTTCCCAAGAGTGTACCTAAACTCCGAAAACATATCTCTGGTAGTAAGATTAAAAGGTCATTCCTTGAGAAGATGCTATATAAATGGTTCCTAGACCATTGCAAAAACTAGGTAGTGACTTCAACACCCCCTTGTGTCCATACATATACTAGGTTATTAACAACTACAAAAGACCTTATATATGTAACGATTCAAGGAAAATCGCTAGTCACATCTATGCTATACCTCACATTTGGTTGTATCAATAGTTTGTAGATGCATAATATTTGTGGGCAAATGTGTAAATCTTAAATTGAGATTAGTGTAAAATTATGACACTAAAAAAAAAGCATCATCTCAAGCACAAAGTGCATATGATGAGGCTAGTTTTTTTTTTTTTTGAAGGGGCCAATCACTAAATTTTATATATATATATATATATATATATATATATAAAATTTTAGAAAAATTATAAGTGGGAAGGGGAATTTTAAATGCCAATCAATAAATTTTAAATATTTTGTTTATTTTCATAATTAATATATTTATATTTTTTATTTGGTGATTTTATTGTAATTATGCCTCTCTAAACGATTTTCTATAATTTTAGTGTGCGTTTGGCATGGATTATTTTTGCCAACTTATTTTATTATTCAGCTTATTTTTGCTACTATTCATGGGTCTCACTATACTATTTCAGCTAACTTTTACCTTTATTTACAGTACTTTCAGCAAAAAATTTTCATTTTCAGCAAAATAAGCGGATCCTAAGTAGACACTTAATATTTTTTTTTTTTCCATTTTTGCCAGCTTTATTATATTATGCTTTTCTTATATAAGTTGTAGAAGTGTGTTTGAAAATTATTGAAATCTTTGTAAAATTTTTGAATAAAAGATCACTAATTCACTAAATTTATTTGTAGTTTAGTTGATAACTTGATATTAAATTAATCTATATATATTTACTA
The DNA here is from genome assembly GCF_001633185.2 of Quercus lobata. Classification (NCBI taxonomy): domain Eukaryota; kingdom Viridiplantae; phylum Streptophyta; class Magnoliopsida; order Fagales; family Fagaceae; genus Quercus; species Quercus lobata. Next base: position 28,382,244 of record NC_044912.1, on the reverse strand, counting down.
TAAAACCGAAACCTCTGACTTATGTTTGAAATTTTTTTTTAACCTCTTTAGAGCTTACCACGTAGGATTTGGAGCTCTCTCATTTTTTCACATCAACACTATTTAAAAAAAAAAAAAAAAAAACTATTTCTCCACTTGATACATCTTCTGAAAACGAAAACTAGAACCTGATAATAAAAAAGCGCTCTCCTACCTATATCCTTCTCCTTCCCAAAAAAAGAACTTTTGTTTAATTGATATTTTCCATTTGGTAATTGAATGTTTAGTATTGACTATAGAGGCTAGGAATTTTTGAGATTGGAATGCTAATGTGCAATATTCATTTTTTTTGTGATGAGAGTTAGATATGTATTACGTTAGATATCTATTTGCTTATGAAATATATCAAATATAACCCTCACTTTCACAAAACGTAGGGTATCACATTCACAAAACTTCATATAAGGCTTTCTTTCTTTGTGAAAAAATTTCAAATCCATTCCATGGGTTTGTATTAGGTTTTTAAGGTTGTTGAGTACTGTCAACAAAATTGCATAAGTGATAGCTTAAATTCTTCATTCATTGTTGGATTTTTTTATTGTAAATATTTTTTTTCGTGCATCGAATTGGTTAGCAACTAGTTATGACATATTGCCATCCAATCTCCATAAAAGCCTTATATATATATATATATATATATATATATATATATATAATCTCCTCAAACCTTATACATCTTTTTTCTTCTTAAATTGGCTCAATTATTATAACCTTGTGTTTTCTAAAAGGACCCCAACATCTCGAGAAATTATTGGGTGTACAAGAGGATCACCACGTCACCCTTGTATAGTGATACTCATGCCCAGTAAATGACAACAAAGATGACAATGAATCAAATGTCCACAAGTTCTCTATACTCTATTATTTTCTGAATTATGCTGGTACCACATAAAATGGCACAACTTGTGCCACAACTTGCTCACGTGGCTAGTTATGAGTGGCAATCAAATGTCCATAAGTTCTCTATACTTTATTATTTTCTAAGTTATGCTGGTGCCACATAAAGTGGCACAACTTGTGCCATAACTCGTCCACATAACGAGTTATGAGTGGTAGAGGGGTGTCCCCACATGAACTCACCATCACCTCTTTACCAATCATAACTTGCCATGAGAGTGAGTTGTGGCACAAGTTGTGCCACTTAATGTGGCACCAGCATAACTCTTATTTTCTATTTTCTCAAATTGAGCACACACAAAAAGAAAGTAATTATGCGCATCACATCACAGTGGCATCTGGATTCTGAATGGATCACATCACACCTGCATGTCCAAGAGTTACTTGGTTTGAGCATGCACTTCGTAAAAATGCTGTGTTATGACGTGGATAGCCCTAAGGCCCCTAACGCACACAAGGGTGCCCCACACCATAAGTATTACGAGTTTAAGTGTGCGGGGTCAATGATTATATGCGTGAGACTTTTTTTTTTGTTCATAAAAAAAGCTCAATATCATTTATAGCTCGCCTAAAAAAAAAAAAAAAAAAGAAAAGAAAACAAAGTTTCTACCTAATTTGAATAAGCTCATGCAAAAATGTGTGTTTATTTTAGTACATGAATCTCTCTCTCTCTCTCTCTCTCTCTCTCTCTCTATATATATATATATATATAAAACATCAAAATTTTTTAATTTTTCTTTTCTTTTTTGACACACAACAATTACTATTAGCTCTCCTTCTTCATTCTCATAATAAAGCATAAAAAACTAAATACAAAATGAGTAGTGCTAGTAGAAATATTAATAATCATACATTTTAAAGTAATTTTACATAATCTGGGTGAATTTTGAGCTTAATATAAAGCTAGTGAAGAAGTTGTTAAAAAATCAAAATGAAGAGTAAATAAAACTTTATAGTATAGTGGTAACCAGGAATGTACTTAGTAAAGTAATCAAGTAAAGGCAATTCTAGTTAAAGCTTTGCTTGATCCAAATAGTTCTCTGTCTTCGGTAGGCCCTTTGATTGAAGATGCTAAGGGGCAGTTTGGTTTTTAAAAAACCATCACTCATCACTCCTCTCTCAATTTTCATCACTCATTACTCATCACTCTATAACTCATTACTTATCATTGAAAATACCACAACTTCCTAAGGTGGCATGTTTGGCACTTGTTTCCAATTTTGATAACTCAAAAAATTTTACTTTTTGTGGGACTCATAGATTGACTTGGTGCAGCTTTTACTTCTTATTTCTTTTCTTTTTTCCTTCAATCCCCAATACCCAAACTCATCGAACTGAGTGAAAAGGAATGGAGAAAAAAGAAAAAAAAAAAAGACTAGACCCAGTGTGAAAGGAAAAAAAGAAAAAAAGAAGAAGACCAGACCGGATTTGACTACTCTCTAACTATGGGTCCCTCAAATATGTGTGTATTTACCAAAATGCCATCATAACTTTATTTCCATAACTCAAAAACATCTAAAAGTTGTTTTCAGTTTCTATAACTTATTACTCAAAAATCAGAGAATTGAGTGATGGAAACAAAAACTGAAATCAAATCCAAACAAACCAAACAGCCGTAGGATCCACCAGTTTTGAGTTATGGGTGATGAAAATAGAGTGATGAGTGATGGAAAACACTAAATCCAAACAGCCCCTAAGTGTTGTTCTGATAGTTTTGATCAATTACTTTACTCTCATTTAAAGAGAGAATGTAATAATGTTACTCATAGTTTGGCAAGATTTGTGATTAATATTCCAGATTTTTCAGTGTGGATGGAGGATGTTTCACCACAATTTTTTGTTTTTTGTTTTGTAAGCTAATTTAGCTGGTTTAATTTAAAGAATTCTAGTTTTCCCCCTCAAAAAAAAGAAAAAGTAAAGGCAATTCCAATTAATAGTTTTTCCCCTTCAATTATTTTATTTCTTCTCAAACTAATGAGCACTTGGAAAGGTTTCAAGCCTACTTGTCTCCTCGACTTTGACAGCATGATCCTCATCCTCAAGCTCCTCTCTCTAATCTTTATATATGCAATTCAATGCAATGCTCTGTGTGAATTCTTTGTTCTTGATGTTCTTGGGGGCTTTGGAGCTTGATTCTAGCATAGTTTCAAGACTTTTCATTGTTTCCGAATCCCCTCATAAGGTTGAGAATGATATTTTTTTATAGGAGTCTTTGAGAGGTGTGATCACACGTGATTTACTATAAGCAGTGACACATATCGTAATTTAAATGGAGGGACTTTATGCCTTGTTTTCCAAGGGATACATGGCATGTGCGATTGACTCTTAAGTGTATTCTTTGCAATTTTTTACTTAGAAATACTTGGAATATTTTCATTGGTTTCTTAATAATAACAGTGAAACCCACTAAGATGCATGTGGCACTTTGTGATTTTCACTTCTACAATTATATAGATTATTTGAATAATTTTCCATAATTTTTAGTTGAAAAGGATTGCCTTATTCAATAGTTTTAGTTGAAAAGGTTTTTCTACTATTTTTAACAATTATTTTATTATTCAATTTCCAGTAATTTTTAAAATTTTGATATAATTATGAAATGTGAGGCCTTTTTTCTTTTAGAAACAAACACATGTGCAAGGGAGAGGAAATGTGATTATAAGTTTCTAACACAAAAATATACTATGAACTCCACTAAAAAATTATAATGATACAAGGGAATCGGATAATTGCCCATCTTTCCCTTTATTTAATCAATTCATTGTATGAAAATATTGCTAATACTATATGATAAAAATTACACCTTATATATTGTGATTATGCTGGGTGGACATTCACATTCTTTCTTTATTCTTCTTCATCATTTTTTTTTTCAACTTTTTTCTCCACGTGCCATGCGAATCTAACTTTTTTCTTTCCATATAGTTTATGGACTAAATAGTAAAAACCTTGTAGTTCTGATTAGCTCAATCTGTAAATTCTCTCATCATAGATGTCATGGTTTAAAATATATAAATTATATGTAAATTATTGGTGAATCTAATTTTTATGCGGTGCATTTTTGTTCTGCCCTTCCACCAAAAAATAAAAAAAAGAATCTAATTTCTATAAGTTCATAATTGAAATAATTCTATTTTATTAACTAAAATAACATAATTTCAACCATATTTTGATCATTAACTTCTAGCCTAATGGATTTTTTACTTGGAAATCAAAATGCTTACTATATATGATTTGTTAACGACTTAATGTCACTGTTGTGGAAAATATAAAAACTCGTAAAAAAATAGTCAGATATATATATATATATATATTTTTTATTTCCTCAATAAAAATTTCTTAAAATATATATGATAATCTTAAAAAAAAATTGCTTTATATATTTAGAGGTAACACGAGTTTTAATAAGAATCATAACTAAATTTTTGACTATGATAAAATATATTCTTAAAAAAAAAAAAATCTATGATAATATAGGAAATTCAACATATGAAAAGTTGGAACAATTCCTGTTTGGGTGTCGAAAACAGAAAACAGACGACGGAAAAAGTAGACTAAAGAAAGAAGAATCAACGATTCTGAGGACTTATTTCAGATGGGTATGTCCCATTTCCCAACAAGAACAACAACAACAACAACCCAGATTTGGTTTTCCGTATTTTCAATTTCTTGGGAGAGAAAAAGTTATCTGGGACACAACAGTTTTGCCTAAATTCCAATTCCAAATGGAGAGAGACGAAGATAACTTGTTAGAAGATGGTAATGGTATCGTTGTGGGAGAGAGTTCCAAGCCGATTCAGTCGAATGACGACTCTGAGCCTCAGCTTCATGGTGGTGATGGTGAAGAAGCATCGTGTTTGAGCACTACCCTTTTCTTGGATCATGTTGGCCGAGTCATCCTCACCTTCAATTCTGATGGGTTGTCTTGGGAAAAATTGCACCACTCCTCCTTCAATCTTGTAAATCTCTCTTCTTTTTTCAGTTTCTTTTTCTGTTTGGATAAAATTTATCAGATTCATATAATTATAATGTTTGTTTGTGTATATATTTGGTTCATATTATATCTAATCCAATACCAATTTGTGATCCTTTTTGTATGTAGTTTTGTTTTGTTTCGTTTGAAAAAAACCCTTTTTTTTAATGGGGATTGCTTGGTTTTCAAGGAATGAATGTTGTTTTAATGCTTAATTGGGCTGGCCTTCCTGATGTCAATTGGGACTTGTAATATTGAATTGGAGTAATTTGAGATCCGCGTCAAGGTTAATAATTTGGTTTCTAGTTTCTTTGGCAAGGTTAAAAGATTGTACTTAGTGCACAAAGGTCCCATTTTTGCGGGGTCTGGTAGAGGTGATTGATAGGAAGCTTTACCTCCCAATTTTATTTTTGGAGGGGCTTATTCCCAAACTCGAAAATCGAAACTGTGACATGCCACTTTTGATGGAAGGCACATGCCACAAAATGCCGCTTTCTACAACACAGTTATGATACATATAAGTTTTCAAAATGATGGTCTATGTATCAGTAAAAATTTGGTTAGGGAGGTCATTTTGGAAGTTGAATTTGTAATGAATTGAAGTATTTTTTTTTTACTAAAATTGTAATAAACGAATGGTTTGGAAGTTGGTTTGCTGCATGATTGAGTTAAATTCAATAGGTTAAGCTTGGGTACAATCAGTTAGGTTATCATGTTTTAATGTAGATAAGAAGTATGGCATCAAGTACAATATAATTTCTGCATTGCTTGATCATTTATTTATTACAATCTCTATTAATTGGCATCATCATCTTATAATGGATGGTTGTGTAAAATCTCTATTAAACCAATATAAGTATTTTAAGATATGTTTTCTAACTGTCAACTACAATAAGGTTAATAAGATAGTGTAACACTTGATTTTTTTTTTCTTTTTTAAATAAACAGGATGAGTCAATTTGTTTGGGCAGAAAACTTGCTCCTAAGGCTGCAACTAAGATCAAATTTTCCGATGTTTATGCTGTTGAGTTCGTCGACTATGGCTTGGTTCATGAACCAAATCTTCTAAATGGTGGAAGAAGTCTTTTGGGTGATGACCATGAGGTTTGTTCTCATTAATGTTCTTTCTTATGCAGTTTTAGTCCACATGTGGCTATTATATCAAGGGATGGAAAATTTATTTACTCTGATGCAGATGTACCGCTTTACGGTGCATGGTTTCCAAAGGTCAAAAACTCAGTCTTCTCTTTGGGTTCTGGCTGTGTACACATTCTGTCATAAGGATCTGCAGACGTGTCAGATGTGGGTGGATCGAATTAATGCCTCTCTAAACCTTGAATTGGGGAGACCAAGAAATCTTCTGGTATGTTCTGTGAAATAATTCATTAATGTGTCTTTTGCTTCAATTATATCTTTTGGGTGGTTGCTCAAAATGGACAAAATGTGGTAGTAAAGTTTTTGCGGATTTTGTCTCTGATTTACTAGGTTTTCGTTCATCCAAGGAGTGGGAAAGGTAGTGGTTGTAGAACTTGGGAAACTGTGGCACCTATATTCTCACGTGCTAAAGTCAAAACAAAGGTAAGATTTCAGCGCACTTGATGCCTCTATAAATAAATGCTTCATACGCTTTGAGAATCACACATTTTGTTGGCATACTTGATATACCTACTAATTAGATTACGACACTTTGTGCCACAATATTGATTTGTAACTTCTTTCAATTGTGTAATGCTGAAATATCTAATGCTTCAAAAGCATCTTTGCATTTGCATATTTGTTAGTGTTAAATGGTTCTCTTTCTTTTGTTACGATTATAGTTTGGCTACATGGTGGTCAGGTCAGTGCGATTATTGCACTTCACGCACTGTCTACTAGGAATTTTTTGTTTTATTTATTTTGGTTTTAAAATTTTCATTATCTGACTTCAGTTAAGTTTATGCACTTGGGAGTTTATTTTGTAAATGTATAGACAAAAATGTATTAGGGATAGACATGGTTTTAGATGCTTTGGAAGGGAATTAGTCAATGGAAGTGACGAGGGAGACGCAAGAAGATTTTTATTTAGTATTATTTATGTTTGCAATTCAATTGTATTTTTATGTTTTAGGTTCTAGTAGTTTATTAAGCTATTAGTATTTTAATTTGGAAGCAAGATTATTTTTGTAATAAGGCAATTAGGGTTTTCTAGCCAATTAGAACTACAGTTTAGCAATCCTTTATAAGCAACCTATTGTACTCCTTGAGGAGATAGTTGATATTTTGATGAATGGAAAAAATGACCGTTTGGTCTTTCTTTGGTCTGGTGCTGACTCCAGGTTCACCTTAGGTGCTGACTTCTAGTGGTTTCCTCACTTGGTTTTGACTCCAAGCAAGACCTAGATGCTGACTCCTAGGTCATATCCTTTATTTTCTTGTTTTTTAATTTTGTTTTGGTTTTCCTGCGTCAGTTTTGGTATCAGAGCAAACACCTATCTATTTGAAGCATCACTGCAGTGAATCCAGAACCAAAAAAAAAAAAAAATCCCATCACCGTTGTGTTTTCCACCACCAGAAAGTTGTATTTGTCATTTCTCTACTTGGTACCATAAAGCTTTTTGTCATATAGTTGTTGCCAATCAGAAAACCTAGGGATTCAAGCCAACCATAAAACTCCAATCCAAAGCCCACAATCAAGTCTCCAAACCCCTCGCAACCAGAGACAACAAGAGGAGAAATAAGAGTCCATCGTTGCCGTCGCAGCACTCCACCACCAACAAACCTCAATAGTCAGATCTGGTTGCTTCGCACGCCACCACCATCCCTTTCTCGATGTTGTGCCACCATCGCCCTCACTTGTCTAATGCTACTGCTGCCGTCGCAATCCCACCAACAGCCTCATAAGGTAATCATAACCAAGCCATTTGTTTTAAAACCCTAGCGGATTTGTCTTTTAAAACTCTACCAATAGCCTCATAATGATGAGGGAGACGAAAGAAAATTTTTATTTAGTATTATTTATGTTTGCAAGTCAATTGTATTTTTATGTTTTAGGTCCTAGTAGTTTATTAGGTATTAGTATTTTAACTTGGAAGCAACGTTATTTTTGTAATAAGACAATTAGGGTTTCTTAGCCAATTAGAACTAGGGCTTAGCAATCTTTTATAAGCAACCTATTATACTCCTTGAGGAGATAGTTGATATTTTGATGAATGAAAAAAATGGTCATTTGGTCTCTCTTTGGTCTGGTGTCGACTCCAGGTCCACCCTAGGTGTTGATTTCTAGTGGTTTCCCCGCTTGGTGCTGGCTCCAAGCCAGACCTAGGTGCTGACTCTTAGGTCGTATCCATTTATTTTCCTGTTGTTTCATTTTGTTTTGGTTGTCCTGTGTTAGGAAGTTTCAACAATATGTCTATTTAGTTGTACATGTTGATTATCCTGACATACAGGTTGGTATTGTAAGTTGTAACATACAACATTTTTTTTTTTTGATAAGTTTGTAACATACAACATGTGAAGATGGTACTTTAATTTTTTTTTAGTAATAAAATTCTGTTTTCTTAGAAAACAGAAGAAACCTCAAGCATTGGTTAAAAAAATTCTACGAATTATTACAAAAGGATTCCATTTTAATGTTTTATTGTAATTCTTAATGCCATTGCTTTTGGATTGCAATGCCAAACTTTAAAAACTAGATATAGTTAATGATATTCTTATAATATCACTAGACTTTGGAAGGGTAGATGACAAGATGTGTTGGAAGCCTAATAAGAGTAAAGGTTTTGAGGTAGGAAGCTATTACTGGCTATTATGCCCCTCTAATTCTGGCCACTTTCCATGGATAATTATTTGGAGATCTAAGATCCCTTCTAGAGTTGCCTTCTTCTCTTGGAGTGCTGCATTGGGAAGGATCTTGACTGCGGATAAGTTATGGAAGAGAGGCATTAATGTGATTGATTGGTGCGTCATGCATAAACGGAATGGGGAGAATGTGAAATGAATCATCTGCTTATACATTGTCCTATAGCTTATGAGGTGTGCCCCTTGGTTTTTTGTTTGTTGGTGTTCCTTGGTTATGCCACTGCGGGTTAAGGACCTATTAGCCTCGTGGCAAGGCAGTTTTGGTCGACACTGCAATGCTGCAATTTTGAAGATTGTGCCACATTGTTTAGTGTGGTGCACTTGGAGGGAGAGAAATGCTAGAAGCTTTGAGGGCTGTGAGTACTGAGTAGTCTGTCATTGAGATTAAATCCTTTTTCTTTGCTGGAATGGGCTAGAGCTATTCAAGCTTTCTCTTGTGATTCTTTTTAAGATTTGTTAGATTTGTGTTCTTTGAGATGTTGATTTGTCTTTGTATACCCCCTAAATACTTGGAAGTTTTGCTGTTTTAATAAACTAGGTGATCAAGATTCTTACTTTGTTTAAGATGTTGCAGCCAATTTTTTTTTTGTTAGAGTTTTTGAATGGAACAAAGTATCAGTTTTGATAGTTTGTGTTACTTTCTATGGGGTGTCATCGGGATGATCCCCACTGCTTGTGATATGTGGGACTTTTTTAGTTGGAATTGATTAAATCTGAATTTAATCAAAATTTTCTCTGATTGTTTAGTAACCAATTGGTGCACCTGATGGGTTACATCAATTATTTTTTTTGCTATTGAATTGTTTTTACTTTGACTTCATAATCAAGTCAGTTAATTGTTAGTCAACAAAAAAGAGAGTCAGTTATTTGTTTGTAGTATATATAGATAGCTTAGGTTTTTTGCCTTCACTATCCCAGACAAACCTTTTTATATTTATTTGATTAATGGTGGGTAGACATCAACTGAGGGAGTTTGCTGTTAGCACCTTTTTGTCTTTAGAATGTTTGCTAATGGTATCTCACCTCTATGTGATTTATTTTATTTACTGCCAAAACTGACACTTTATTCCATTAAAAAACTCTCCAAAAATTTTGAGGTCATAGCAGCTTAAATAAACTTTAAAACCTTGGTTACTTAGTTTAATTGGATGTAATTTTTTTAATTAAAGACTTCTTCTGTAAACCTACTTGGACTCGCTAAGAAATGATGTAAGGCATAGTTATATAGTCCACTAGTCGCTAACCCGTGCGATGCACGGGATATTTAAACAAAATTTATACACATTCACTTTTATTGGTACAATCATTGGAAAATAATTCTAACCAATACCTAAATGTAAAAGACACATTGACTTATTATTTAAAGTAGTCTTCTGAAGAATTTACACATATTGTGCAACTAAGCCTTAATTTCTCATCAACGATTAGAAATATAAACTGCAAATATATAAATAAAGACCATGACTTGAGAAGGACGCATTAAACTTCAAATTAGAGTAGTAATGTTACTTTCTCAATCTTTGCTCAGTTGTAATAATAATATAGAGGAAATTCAAAACATGGAAAGAAAATAAAAATTACAACAATTAATTCCATTATCTTTCATGCTATATTTTAAAAGGGTTAGTAACAGATTATACGCTTAAAAGGGTTAGTAATTAATAGCACTTATCCCCACTATTAGTATACAGACACCAAGTACGGTCGTCTTAACCCTTTGAATGAACCTTCCCCAATTGGACCCTATCAAAAAAAAAAAAAAAAAAACACCCAATTAACAAAATTGATCCAAAAGGGTCTAAAAAGCACACAAAATCAATTCAAAAAACAAAAATACGAGACAAAGTAATTACTTTCCCCTGCCAATAAAATCGTCTTCTGTATTGCTGTTCCAAATTGCAACACTTATCTCTCTAAGGCCTTCAATTAACGAAAACATAAACTTCTCTTGGAATACCGGAGTATTATGACCATCTATACACACACACACACAAAACAAAATCAACATAACTCACTATAACTCTATAGAAGCCTCAAAAATATAAAGAGAAACTAAAGGGGTGGAATTTGATATTTACGTTTGGAGAGAGAGAGTTTGCAGAAACCATGACTTTATATTTCTTAACTTGAGAGAGGGGTAAGGTTGCTAGGGTTTTAAGGAGTTATAATGTTTTTATTTTTATTTTTTATTTTTTAAATATTGGGCTGACGTGAAAAATTGTGGTGCCAGCAGAGGCTTCGGTTTTATATATATTTTTTAAATATTGTGCTGACGTGGAAAATTGTGGTGCCAGCAGAGGCTTCGGTTTTATATATATATATAGATAGATTATTTATAAAAGAGTAATTAAGCCCATTATAACAGATCCCAAGAAACTAGACTAGCCCAATGATTTGCCCAAGAAGTACAACCCTTTTAAAAGGAACCCAAAAAAAAAAAAAAAAACCTAAAGGAAATTAAAACCGTAATTTAACCTAATAAACAGTTCTTAACATCTTGAATTTCAATCAATCACCTTTCACAACTGAACTTTGCACCTCAATATCTATTACATCAATCATTGCATAACTTCTTTTTTTTGATAAGGAAAAATAATTATGAACACAAAAGGGGCCAAATCAATCATTAAAAGCACGAAAAGGGTGCAGCCCATGTACATTGGATGTATACAAGAAATACACTAGCAACTAAGAATAAAAATTACAAAGATCGTCAATCATTGTCATGACTATGCTAAATTTATTGTAAAACATTAAACTAAGGCATAAAAGATGGAGATTATGTGTCAATTCTATAAAAATCAATATGCAGCAACTGATTAGGGGGAATGTGGAAGATTTTCTCTGTAAGTGGGCTTGCAAGGGAAAAAGTGTCTGTAGTTTTAGCCAAGGGCCTGACAGTTGTCCCATGCCCACAACTATGTTGAGTACTTGTGTCATGTTGATATGGGTATAACAGCTAAACAAAAGAGTATGAACAATAGATCTTTGTTGGATGAGAGTATGTTGTTAGCTTTTGTTTTCATTATCTTGGATGTACAATCCCACAACCCACAGTATTTGGAACATTTTGTGTTTCTGGTAGTTAAAGGCAACCTGTCACCAAATTTCAATGTCCTAAAGAGTGAAAGTGCTAAAATTCCATTAATATTATATGTTATATGTACTCTTGATTGGAATGAAGATTCTGGTGGAAGTCATAAGACTGAAACATATGCAACTAAAATAAATGTAATTCATATTCTTTTTTAATAGTTATTATTTAATTCCCTTTATCAGGTGATCGTGACACAGAGGGCAGGACAGGCATTACATGTGATGACCTCTACTTCAAACAAGGAGCTTTACTCATATGATGGTGTTGTGGCAGTTGTATGTAATGAGATCCCTTTAATTGTCATTTGTCATTTGTAGAATAATAGTAAGCTATAAATTTTAGGCCATCCAGTTGATAAATTACAGAACTATGCTTAGCTAGTGTTGTGAATCAACTTGGTCTATGGCATAGTGAGTGTTGTGCTCTTGTATGTTTCATGTTCCATGTTCCATGTTCCATATTCCATACCATGTGATAATTGCTTTATGCTGCCAGATGTACTGAGTCATGAACTTTACTGTATATATGATGGAGGAACAGGAAACTTAATATTGAAGGGAAAAAGCTTGTAGGTTATTATTCAGGTTTTTTATTTGGGGGTTTTTGTCTTTTATAGTCATTTATGTAGGTTATTTTGGATGGCTGAGATTTTATTATGTTCAAGGGCTAGGATTTAATTTTAATTAGGGTTTCTATGGTATAACAGTTTGCTTAATAGCTCTGGACACCCACATTAGCCAAAAAAAAGAAGAAAAGATTGTGCTTCCTGGTTGTCATCGTATTTTAATTTAGATTTGATAATTTTCAGTAAAGAAAGTTTTTTCCCCTTTTCTTTCTTTTCCCTGGCTGTCCAGTTCAGAAGACCATCCATTTGGCAGTGATTTTACTCTCTTTGCTTTCTTGAAAACTTCTAAATTTCTCGTTGATTTGTCCCACTCATACTTAAGTTCTAAGTAGTCTTTCCTGCTTATTTTGGTAGCTTTCTAACTGATCTGATTCCAGGGTGGTGATGGTTTCTTCAATGAAATCCTTAATGGGTTTCTTTCATCAAGGCATAAAGCTCCTTACCCACCAAGCCCTTCAGATATTACTTGTCCTGTTGATGGAAATAGCAGTTTCGTAATTCATCATGGTTCAAGTGAAACAGTTGCTGAGACTACTTCTTATCAAAATGAAGACCAGTCACCTCTCCTCTCAAGTGCTAGACAACAAAATGGATCTGGATTCTCAAATTCCAGTATGTACCACAATCACTTTGTTTCTATATAAACCAACCATGGATTTGATTGTGATTGTAATGGATGGTTATCTGATATATCACTAAATCTATCTGAAATTACAGGAACTGAAGATGGTTCTTGCAACACTGGTTAGTTTTTTCCATACTTAACAATTTTATATTATATATGATGTCAGTATACTGAAAATTGTTGCCAACTCTCCCCCCACCCTCCATCTCCTTCCATGGGCAGTGTTCTTTTATTGTTAAAAAATGTCTAGTTTCTGATATTGCTCTTTTCTTGTTTTGAGAATTCAACAGATCAAGATTGTGTTTTGTCCTTCGCCAAAAAACAGTTTAGATTTGGAATCATTCCTGCAGGTTCAACTGATGCCATTGTGATGTGGTATTTTATTGCATAATTATATTTTTTGCACTCATTATTCTTTTTTTCTCCTAGTATAAAGCATGACTGTTGTTTCATATCTAAGATCAACTCAATATAATTTTGTGAACTTATCAGCAGTAGGTTTCTATGGTTGTTACTCCCATGTTGTCTTTTCTAAGTTGCATTATGTACTACACATCTCACACCTTAGAGGTCACTAAGGGAATTAATAGTGTCAATTCGGGTTAGCGTGTCGGGTTCGTGTCATGTCGAGATAGGGGTATTCGACTAAATGACTCAACCCTAACCCGACCCATTTAATAATCGTGTTATGATCCTTCAACCATAACCCGACCTGTTAATAAGGCGGGTTGACCTGACCCAACCCATTTGACACACTTAATAAACGAGTTGTGTTGGGTTAACACGAATGTAACACAACCCATTTCAACCTGCATAATATTAAATATAACATCTATCTAGAAATAATTTTTTTACATCCTAAAAAGCAATGCATACACTTCAAGTCTTCAACCCATATTCAAAATAATATAGTTCAACAAAAATATAACATTCATCTAGAAATAAGTTCTTTACACTTCAAAAGAAGTGCATACACTTTAATCCAAATTCAAAATAACAAAGTTTAACAAAAATAAAATAACATAGTTTAACAAAAATATAATATCTTTGAAATTCGTCAAATGCTAAGTTTCAATTTCTAATTATATTCCTTGTAAATTTTTATAATTACTCACTTTTCTTTCTAAATTTAAAATATATGTTGGATATAAAAGGTATTTGACAAATTTAAAATAAAATAAATATTTATTTGTTATACGAGTTAAACGGGTTGTGTTAAGTGGGTCATTTCGGGTTGACACAAATAAATTGGCGTGTCAAACGTATCTATTGCGGGTTACGCGGGTTGACCCGCTTATGACACGTTTCTTATCGTGTTGCTTTCGGGTCGACTCGTTTATGACCCAAACCCATTAAGGCCCAATCCTAACCCGAAAAAACCCGTGTTGGGTTCGTGTCGTGTTCGCGGGTTGGGTCGAATATTGACACCCCTAAAGGGAATGTGCCTTATACGTTACCCAAAAATATCATTCTGGCCTTATTGACAACTTATTGTTCAAGCATGAGCTATGGAGTACGTATATAGTATGTGATGTTTCTTAGGTTCTATAACCTTGAGTTCCTGTTTAGGTCATGTTTTTCCATGGTGTCTAGTAATAATCTAATCTAATACACATCAAAGAGGCATAAGACCTTGCTTGCCTGTAAATTAATTGGTCTAGTTTCATAGGTACTATTGTAGGCAACTAAAACTAAATTTTTAAATATTACCCTTTGTGAAGTGTTTTTTTGTAAATATATCAAATATTCATAGTTGCTCAAAAACCAAAATTTAATCCTAAAAATATATACTTAAGTGGTGATTCATATTTTGTTTAGGAACCAGTAAATAGATTTGATTGAGATACTTATAATGAAAAATACAAATAACTGCACATAGTAGAACCAAGAACTAGCATTTTATGGTGTTCAAAAGAAATGGAAAAATATTTGGGCTAAAAGCGAAGATCTTATAGCCATGATGTCAAATGTCTTTCATTCAAGGGGGAACTTAGTCTATTTGAGTTGTTCAGTCATGTATAAACTAAAAAAGATTCTCTCTCTCTCTCTCTTTCTCTCCAATGTAAGCATTGTTGGGTTTACACGTGTGAGTGAAGTCCCACATTAAATAATGATGAGAAGATTGAGTGGTTAATGTGATTAATATAACATAATTAAGCACATACCCATTGGGCTTACGCCTTTTGGGTTAAAGTGTCTCTATATGTTATATTAATTACTCAAGGAGGTTTCCCAAGCAGTTTATCTCCCCAACAAGTGGTATCAATGTTATATTAATTACTCAAGGAGGTTTCCCAAGAAGTTTATCTCCCCAACAAGTGGTATCAAAACCCAAGGTGGTGTGGGGCAAAAAGGTGGCAAGGTTATTGAGGTTTCTTTTGCGGTTAGAGCAGGAAGGGGTGCATGTACTTGGTGGAGCTCTTTCACAAATGGAGTAGGGACAAGTCCCTTTCACAGTTGGAGCAGGGGGATAGTATATTGCACAAGGCAAGCCCATAAAAGCCCACACAAACGATCTTGAAAAAAGGCCAAACAAAGGAGTATTACTGCCGATGGTGCTAGACAACAGTGAGGTGCGAGATTCTCATGGATGAAGACGTGCGGGGTTGACATGTGGAGGCCCATGGATGATGCACTAGTGAAGGAAAAAGCCCATAAGACAAGGGGGAGCGAGTAGGACTTGTTCATGGCCATGGAAAGGTCTTGAAGCCCACAGAGAGGCAAAGGTTCACATGTGAGGGGAAGATTGTTGTGTTTACACATGTAAGTGAAGTCTCACATTGAATAATGATGAGAAGAATGAGTGGTTAATAAATCCTCCCTGTGTACTTGGGTGTCTCTCTCTTTTCGTTATCAATAAATCCTTATTACTTATCAAAAAGAATGAGTGGTTAATTAGCAAAGTTGAGCACATGCCCAGTGGGCTTAGGCCTTTTAGGTTAAAGTATGATTCTATATGTTATATTAATTACTCAAAGAGGCTCCCCAAGAAATTTATCTCCCCAACAAGCATTTGAAATTCATTAAGATTATCAATTTACAGAGTTGAGCTTCTGCACAAGAAAGACTGTAATCTTTGCCCCATGCATTTTGAGCATTTAAGACTTGGGGAGTGGGATTAAATTTGAAGATAAGCATTCTTTGATTAACTATAAGCATAGTATCTTTCACTGATTAATGATGGTTTGCTGAACAAGTACTTTTTTATGGATTTTAGTGACTAGTAAATGCTTAGTGGTTTTTAGGAACATCGTTTTTGTTTTTTTAATTTGGATGCACAATCAAATACTAAGACATATTTGCAATGCATACGTCCTTGTTTATGTCTGTGCATGAACAGGAGATAAAAGCCTTGAATAGGTATCTCACTGGTCTCATTTAGGCTTCTATTTTATTTTATTTTTTCTTCATTACGAAAATGATAATTTTGAAAAAATTTGAATTGACAGGTGAGACTCTAGGATCTGGTTCTTGATCCTACTTGCATAGAACTCTTTTTTTTCCCTAGGCAAATAGAGGGGGATGGGGGAGGTGGTGTTCTAGCCCTAGACATTGAGCACCACAAAGGGTGCCAATACCATTGGGTTATCACACGAACCCCTACCTTCATAGAACACCTTTAGGAGTATCTTTATCATACTGATAAAGTTCCTTGATACCCTTGATGGGATTCATTTAATGCAGATTCAGTGCTGAAGAAGCTCTGTGGTGGATGCCCATAAACCAATATCCTGGATCATAAGCCCATCCTGCATATTGATGGGATGATGTTCTGAATATAAATTGTTTCTACAATGGGCATAGATCCAGAAGTGTGACTACTTACCCTATGTTTTGGGTGTCCAATATGTAGGGAGATTATTTATTAATCTTTTTTCTGCCACAGCCTCATACAAACAGAGTTAAACCTTAAAATTTCAAGGAATAAGTTGTGATGGAGATTGAGAAGAGCAGTCGGTGATTGGGTGCTTCGGGTGAATGTGTTGGAATTCTAATCTCCAACATTCAATTGGAGTTATTGGGACTTTGAGACCCCCATTGCTGACCGATAATTTGTTGAAACCATCTGTTGGCCGGATGGGTAGATTGGGTCTGTTGGTTTTTTGCACAATTCTAGTGCTAATCATCAAAATTACCTAAGTTCAATTCAACGAATCCTAGATCCTGTTTACAATGGTAGAGGGAGGAGGGTTGAGGGGTCATTGTTGATTTTGATTTCGATTTTTTTCACTGAATTGGATCACAGTTGATATAGTGTGTAAGAAAAGACACAATTCAAGTACATGGGAATTTTGCCTTTGTATATTTAATAGACGGTACAAAGCGCTCTGATCTACTTTAGTTTTCAATGATCGTGTGCAGTGGTACTTATTTTTGACATCTAATACCTATAATTTGCTACTTTTCAAGGACAAATTTTTCGTATCATCTATTGTCTTGGTTGATATAATTATGTGGTTACATGTAATATATTGGGCTTTGTTTTGCAGTACCACTGGAGCTCGAGATCCTATAACATCTGCCTTGCACATTGTCCTAGGTAATAGGGTGGGCCTTGATATAGCTCAAGTTGTAAGATGGAAAACAACGCCTGAATCAAAAGTTGAACCTTATGTACGCTATGCGGCTTCTTTTGCTGGGTAGGTTCTCATTATCTCTGATGTGGTATGTTTTGTACCAGGATTTTATATTTTTTTATTATTAAAAATGATTTGGGTCCAAAAATACACAATTCCTTGACTAATCTATACATAATCACACCTCATGCAACATCTAGTGAGGGTTTCATGTAACGGAAAGAGTCCCAAGTATGTGTTTAATTTTATTTTTTGGATGTTCTCTCTTCTAAATCCATATGTTCAATATGTTAGGTATGGATTTTATGGAGATGTCATTGCTGAGAGTGAAAAGTATCGCTGGATGGGCCCCAAACGTTATGATTATGCAGGAACAAAAGTTTTTTTGAAGCACAGGTATATCTGAATACAATGGAGCTACCCTCATTCAGTTGCAATGTGTTTAAAATAAATACTTCTGTTTACTTTGCATATTAGGTTATGTTTGTTAGAAATATGTGGTTAAATGATTAAATTTACCATATCCCAATATCTTAAGCTTTTGGAACAATCAGTAATTTAACATGGTATCAGAGCACGAGATCCTGAATTTGATTGGCCCACACGTGAGGGGGAGTGTTAGATATATGTAGTTAAACGATTAAATTTATCATATCCCAATAACTTAAGCTTTTGGGAGAATCTATAATTTAACAATGTTAATAAAATGATTTTAAAATTTAAGGGGGCAAAAAAAGAAAAGAAAAAGAAAACAGATCAGTGTCGGTCTTTAATCGCTATTATTCGATTTCAGTATTCAGTCACTGCCCTGTAGGCCTGCACCAAGCTGGTATTTCTGCTTCATGGCAGAAAAACATCCAAATCTGATCAACAAAACAGTTCTGCTCTATGAGCTTTGTTGTTTTGGAGGCATTTTTGCACCATGTTGAGATCTTGCATAAGTTACTATGTTAACTTTGGGTTTGTAACTAGTGTCATGTCATATATGCTATATTGTGAGTCATAAATATGGTTATCCTGTGTATTAGAGAGAGACATTGTTAATCTTTTCTTTCACCCTGGTTTTGATGTGGAACTTGCAATAAGCATGTTATTGTTTTCTTCCATAGTACTGTGACCGTGTGACCATGACTAATGCTAATTGGTAATAGTTTCTGATCTATGATATTATTCAGGTCATATGAGGCAGAAGTAGCATACATAGAAGTCAAATCAGAAGAAAAAAATTCGACTCTTGAAAGAGGCCGCTTGAGTGGTCGGGTTCGACCACTACGAAGTTCAAATAAATCTGAAAGAGTGATTTGTCGTGTTAATTGCACTGTTTGTAACAAAAAAACAGATCAAGTATCCATGGGAAGTCCCAGATCAGTGCCTTACCCACCTCCGGAGGAAACAAGATGGTTGAGATCTAAAGGGCGTTATCTTAGCATTGGTGCTGCCATAATATCCTGCCGAAATGAAAAAGCACCAGATGGTTTGGTGGCTGATGCACACCTTTCAGATGGTTTCCTGCATCTCATATTGATTAAAGACTGCCCTCATGCTTTGTATCTATGGTATGTAGACAGATGGAGACTATCTTTGCCAAAACAACACCCCCCCCCCCCCCCCCCCCCCTCCTTTTTTCATCCAAAAAAAAAAAAGAGAGAGAGAAAAGTTGGTTAATTTTGAACTCATTAAGTTTGAAAACAGAATTGGTTGAGTCTTTTAAACTGCTAGGATGTGGCACATGATGTAGGAGAAATGGAGAATGTCTTTCTCAAACACTTAATGACCAATTGATTTCTTACTGAAAGTGAAAGATTTGAAAACTTCTTTCATTTACTAAGAAAACCTTCTATTGTCTCACAAGTAACACAGTAATGCGAAATTATATGCTTATCCTCATCTTTTAGGGTGTTTCTTCCGCAATCCTACCAAAGTTGGGTCCTGTTGTACCTGCAACTCATCTCTATGAAGTTGGGTGTGATACTAATTATGAAGATATTCTTGCTGCTTCTTTTACTGTCCACCCTTCTTTCATTTAAGTTTCTGTTTCCTTCTCCTTGGAGTTGTTTTTTATTCTTTATTTATTTTTTGAACTCATATGCCATAATTGATTGATACCTACAGGCACCTAACCCAGCTTGCAAAGAGAGGTGGAACTCCCTTGAACTTTAAGTTCGTTGAACATCATAAAGTATGTTTCATATATTGGGTCTTATCTTTCTTGTGTTTTTGCAATATCTCTTTTTATAATTATTTCATTTCTTGTGCACAGACGACAGCTTTTATGTTTACTTCTTATGGCACTGAGAGTGTATGGAATTTGGATGGGGAGCCCTTTCAAGCTCACCAACTCTCAGCACAAGTATTTAGAGGCCTTGTTAGCTTATTTGCGTCTGGTCCCGAAGTCTAACAGAAGACTTGCAAAAGAGTTTGTTGGAGAAAATCTTAACTATTCCCATATATGTTACCATTGTTTTGTGATTAAGTTATCCAGTCAAATCAGTTTTGTACAAATGACGTGTGTGTATAATGAAATTTAGAGAACATTTCAGGGGGCCTTAGTTTAAGAGAGTGAGGTTCAACAAACACCTCTGATACAATACGTAGAAGAGGATTAAGCGGGAGAAAAAGATATCAAGCAATGCTGCTGTTCATTTTGTACTACTATTAAAAGTATAAGTCATCAATTAACCTCACATCAACTGGATTTTATCATTGATATCAGTAAGTTAATTTTTCGGGTTGTTTTACTTTTACACTGGCCGAAGTGAGAAGCCAATGTAGTGAATAAGTGGGGGGAAAATGAAAACGGGCCAGGTCAGGAAGAGTCCAGTATTTTTAAGCTTTAGCTTGTCTTGTTTAAATATGAGTTGGGCATACTTAAAATTGTTTTAAATTTAAGCCAAATTCATGGTTCAAAAGCCCATACCAAGCTTCTTTTTTCCCCCGTTCGTCAGGACTAATTTTCATTCTGTGAATTTGACTCATTACTGAAACGTAGTAAGTTCTTTCTCTTCGGTTGCATATCATTTCTGATTTTGAGAAATGAAAACTCAAGTTTAGAGTCTTCAGACTGATTCCAATAAAAAATGATGAACAACAATAAGTTTTTGATTGAGGCGAAAGCCTATTCTCATAGGGAAACTTAATTAATTAATTTGATTCACAGCCCATTATATCATATGAATTTTGAAATATTTTTAAGTTTTAACCTAATTGAGTCCCAAAAGGACACATAAAATTGCTGTCACAAACAAATACAAATCATTGGATGTTTCAGTGAGAAGCCAATCACTTTGGAACTATGGTTGGAAATTGGAATAGACATTCATGTTAATCCAGACGCTACGTTAATACACGTGATATTGAGTGACCTTGACGCCAACTTTATGAGACAAGCAGAAAATCCAAATGCGGACTTTTCCCTCCCAACTTTTCCAGGTACTATAAGCAGTGTTTGAGTTAATGGTCATTGATTGGAAGGACTGTCAAAATTATATTCTTGACATTTCCAAGCAGAAAATCCAAATGCAGACTTTTCCCTCCCAACTTTTCCAGGCACTATGAGCAGTGTTTGAGTTAATGGTCATTGATTGGAAAGACTGTCAAAATTATATTCTTGACATTTCCTCCTCTTTGAAGTTTCCGCTGGTTCCAGAGTCTTCTCTTTGAAGTATCAGTCCATTGGTTTATACTTTATACTAGTATTTTACTATTGTTGAAGACCAATGCGATGCATATCCAATATTCTTGTTATTAGAATCTTTAAATCTACGACCACTTTCTACCATTCCAGTCAAAAAAAAAAAAAAAAATCTACGACCACCCTTTCCACTACCATCACACAAGTTTGACATAAGAGAACCATTGTGTGCAATGTCTACACCATTGGAGTAATCTTTCTCTTTCCTTCTTATACATGCACAAACACATAAACATTTCAATGATGCTTAAATGACGTTTTGTTGATTTGCATGCTAGCTAGTTGAATATTACGCAATGGTTCTTGGTTAATTTTCTAACATAAAAGTAGTGTTTTTTGGCACGTGTGTGTGTGTGTGTGTCTCTCTCTCTCTCTCTCTATATATATATATATATACATGTCCGTATATATATCACTCTGCTACTGATTTTGAGTAACTGTAATCATCATATCATTAGTTCTTACTTTTCTTCAATCTATAGCTTTATTTTGTTGTGGATTTCATTCCAAACCAACCAGATGCCCCAGTCTAATAATAATGTATCTATAATTTGAGGTGGTTCAGAAGCATGCAATATTTCTTGCCCTTGCTGCAAGTTATATATCTATTTGGTCACGTTAGTTTCTGACTATTTAGTGTCTGACTATTTACTTTTGGACTCGTTAAAATAATTAAATAAATAAATAAAAATCAACCGGCTCTTGATTTTATATCAAAGCTTGCAATTTTGATACTTCATGATTTCTATAACCTCTTTGCTACTTAAACAAGCTGATTTTTCATAATTTATTTCAGATACTATCGATCTCTCCCACCTGTAAGCAAGTTCTATGGAGTGGCGTGCTTGATTACCACTTCTGCATTCTATCTGGAACTTTATAATCCTTACAATACAGCATTATTTTATGGCCTAGTACTAAAACGTTTTCAGGTAAACAAGTTAAGTTACCAATTTGTCCAATCTGTAATACATGAGATTAAATTCATTTTACTCATTATGTATTGCAAAGATCATGTTGTAATAAGTTATAATTTGAGGGTTCATTTTCTGCCTATGCCCCGATTGTTAATGTTTGTACATAGTGCAGGTTTGGAGGCTTATTACGAATTTCTTCTTTCTTGGGCCATTTTCATTTCCCTTTGCATTTCATCTGCTAATTATGTAAGATATCCAACATTCTGACTCCATCTACTCTCTACAACCATATCATATTACGTTTACTAAAAAATTTGGATTAAGGTGTGATGTTGCAGAAACTTTAAGAAAGCAGACACGATGTTCTCTTTGCTGGAACATAAACCAAATAATTAGTTTATGGTAGTTAATCTCAAATTCCACGAGGGGTTTATGGAATCCACAAGGTGATAGATCTAGAATCTACCAGAGAAACAATAGACAAAGTTTGAATTTTATTAATAATAATCTCATTTGCCTATGGAGGCTACTAAACATATAAATACTAAAGAAGTAAACCCTAGGACGATTAGGAAATCGTTTGAAACCCTAATTTGCACTATTCACAAGATTAGGTGGCAAAATA
The DNA here is from genome assembly GCF_001633185.2 of Quercus lobata. NCBI lineage: Eukaryota > Viridiplantae > Streptophyta > Magnoliopsida > Fagales > Fagaceae > Quercus > Quercus lobata. Next base: position 28,359,341 of record NC_044912.1, on the reverse strand, counting down.
TCAAATTTTACCAAAAATGGTAAAATTGAGTTCAATGCAAAATCATAAACTACTGACCTTAAGAGTCTTCCCAAAATAAGTAGAACCTTATTTTGACTTTTGAGCAAAAAGTTATTAAGAAAACAAAAATTACTAAAAATAGTTAAATCACTGATTTCGGGGCCTAAACGAAGGAATTAGCCAAAATCAAGGCACACCTTGTGGCAAAGCAACAACTATTGATCAAAAGGCCATTTCCTTTCAGCCTGCCAAATTTCTTGCAATTCAGACTCTGTTGCCCAAATGATCTCCACTAGTTCCTTTTGCCTTGCGCGATTTCAGGAACCCTTGATGTTCAAGAAGGTCATGCCAGTCTATTCTACATCAAGGTGGTAGGAAAGAATGTTTTGGAAAAACCAATGGTAATTAAAATTACCCAATAGATAAAATATCAGGTTTTAAATAATGATCCACATCTGCATTAAGCCATTATTCATCCAATTGATGCCTGTGCATACATATCTTTTTTAATCCCTATCATTCACTTATGATCATTGATTTTCAAGATTTAAAAGTCATGCAAGGTTTACAGTATGTAGACTATGTTCCAAGGTGATATTGAAAATTTGAAATACTATGTCATGCTGATTTGATTAGAGCGGGATATGGTGTTTCACTTGAGAGAGGACCCTTTGACAAGAGAACAGCAGACTATGTATGGATGTTCGTCTTTGGAGCACCATCACTTCTTGTAAGTGAGAACAAATTATCTTATATTTAGAGTTTTCTTTTTCTTTTTCCCATTTATCTTATAATGACAAGGGTTTTACTTGATCTTAGGTGATGGCTGCTGTTCCATATCTATGATCTCCATTCATGGGAGGTTCCTTAGTATTTATGCTCATCTATGTTTGGAGCCGTGAGTACCCAAATGCACTCATAGACATTTATCGTCTTGTGTCATTGAAGGTACGCTTCTAGCAGTTTTGTTTTAATCGTTCTTTTCACTGGTCTGTTTTAGTTATCCTACTGTTTGGAACAATATACGCTTGTGACATTTTTTCTGTATATAGACTGTGAAATTAGACCTCTTTGTTTCTGTAACATTTAATATGAGTCTACTTAGTGTTCTATAAAATAGGTTGATATCTAGAACTTGCAGTATCTGCACCACCATGCTATAAAGCATCAATGTGAATCTAGATTATCAATCAAAGAAGGTTTGATACAACATTTTTAACTTCATCTCTACCTTTTCCCGCACAACCAAATTTTCTTTTTCTCTTTTTGTTCTTACTAGTTCCTATCTCTTGTCATTTTCTTCTTTCATTACTATTTCTGTACCATTGCAGTGGGAGTGTGAACGTGCAATAAAGGAAAGAATATTTTTATGCATGATTTCTGTACTTTTGGTTCCTGTATATTTTTTTTATTAGAGGCCCTTAAAAATGCATCATGAGTGAGGTATGCCCCCATAAAGAGGTACCACCTTGATGAAGTTAACCAAAGAAAAAATTTGGACTCTCAAATTTTGCCTGGTTAGCCTTGAAATCATGGTGTTGCAGTTCCAATTAAGTGTGCTCACTATGTTTGGCCTGTATTTTATTGTGTAATGTCACCAAACTTTCCATCAATAGTTCTACCCAGAATTATGAACAATGCATCCAATTTTCTCAGGTTTTTTTTTCTTTGGTAGTCCCAAACTTTCAATTATAATCTTATATTCTTATGTACAATTGTACTTCCTGCCATTGTCTGCCTCTGGCTTTGCTTTATGCATTATTCATGACATTTATGTGAGGATATACTCATGACATTTATGAATATAAGAGGCTGATTAATTTTTTTATTTTATTTTTACTGTAGGGATTCTATCTTCCTTATGTAATGCTAGCATTTGATTTGTTACTCGGAAATCCTTTGATGCCACACATTCTAGGGATGGTTGTAGGACATTTATATTACTTCCTAACAGTGCTTCATCCTCTGGCTGGGGGAAAATTCATCTTGAAGACCCCTTTTAGGGTGTATCCTTTCTATTGTTTTTATTTATTTTAGCAATGCATGCATTAAACTCATTCTCATGATTTTCTTTCGCTTTTCTGGTATGATTTCTAGATAATTGAACCTTCATAGTTTGAAATTGTATTTCTCCATAAACTTGTGGAGAATTTCACAACTCCCGACAACAGAGACAAACCAATGTGTCTGTTCCTTGTGTTCCCGTTTGTCAAGGATGCAGCAATCTTTGAACCATAAACCATTATATGTTGGAGACTCCAAAAAATGCATGATAAACAAAGATGCTTGATGCACACATCACCTTGTTATATAACCACTAGCTACATAACAAACGAGGCTTCTTGTTTCATCATGCACATAAAAGAAACTTGCTTAAAAGGTAAAGCAAACTATTTTCCAAATTGACAAGAAATACAATAAAAAGACTCGAGCTTGAGCTTCCCTAAATGACTACTAGAAAGTAAAGGCTAAAGATGAGACCGTGAGGCATGACCTAATCTAGAGTGCCATATATGTAAGGACTCAGAGGTAAGAGGTGGAGTGGCAGCAGTAGAGAGCAAGTGGGGAGGAAGATGAAGAGAGGAATGCTCAAATATAATTTCCACTTAAGGTCTATCCCAATAGTATTCATTGTGTGAGGATCCTACACTGTCCAAGTTCACATAATTGAGGTAGCGAGGGTGAAACAACTAATATAGAATTATAGCATTGTGTTTGAGCTGTCTTCTTGCATGTTTCTACAGATACCAATTCTTTGATTGAACTATCAAGTGTGGGAAGTGAATCAAAGAGAGATGCTCAAACAGGCTCATATTCATCATCCAGTGCCAACAGAAATTGTGTTGGACAATAGGCATCAAGATACTAGAGGAATCTCTTGACACTATCCCATTTTAGCTCAAAAGAAGCAAGTTCAATTCATATTGTTAGACATTTATGAATTAAATTTAGCAATAGATTGGCATTTTCCTGGTGCATGCGATGAATGGTGATCATATATTGATATTGATGAGCAAGAACAATTGTTTGACAGCATTGCGCCAAAAAGTTCAATATGTCATGTGCAGTCTCTAACCATTGGAGTAATGTTCAAATAAAGGGAGCATAGGTATTGAGAAACCATGTGATAATCTTCTAAGAGTTACTATCTTAGTCATTAACGTTTCTTGAAGACAAACTACATTTCTAATTTGACTTGTTTAGGAACTTCTCTAGTGATATATGACATATCTCCATAAGAGACACACATTGATGGATCTTTTCATAGCATAGGCCCATTGATTATAGTTATGGCAATCAAGAATCAAGGAAATTGAGTATGTGGTGTCGGTTGATCCATGCAGACTACTTTAATAGAAAAATAGACTGCCGATTCAAATTCAATGTAGAAAATCGAGTATACATCAAAGACTATTTATTTATGGGGAAAACTTGTATAAAAACACTGACATTGTGACTCTAAGCCATGATTTCATATTTGAAAACGTGATTTAGAGTCATGATTTTAGTGCATTTACACACTTGTGTGGATGCACACAAGTGTGTAATAGTCACTACCCTTTATCTATGAAAAACAAAATCCTATTCTAACCCTATTCTAGTCCTAGTAGGATCAGGCCACTTATCCTGTAAGTACAAAATTACAAAAGTGTGGACTTCACAACAACTTTGGGCCCTTGGGCAGTAACAAGATCTCATCTAACACTGGTTTAACATAGTTTTTTTTACATTATAGCAGATATTATATCATGCAAGTAATAAGCATATCCAACATCGTGATCTGTGATTTTTTCTTTTTGGCAAATATTTGAGGTAATATAAAGAAGAAATTTGAGAAAAATACCAATTGGGACAATATTTTGGCATCAACTATTTTATTGAAGGTTAGACACTTGTGAAATATTCTTAATGACTCTCCAGTCACAAATTAGTTTCATTTTGGGGTAAGGGAACACATATTAATGCCCCAGTGCAGCGTGATCCATCAGCCAGAGTTGCATTCCGAGGAAGAAGCTACCGTCTCAACAGAAATGGACTGAGCCCTGCAGAGCAGGCAGAAACAGATAGTCCTGCACAAGCACAGCAGCCCAACCTGGGTGATGGAGTTGCTTTCCGAGGCCAAAGCCATCGTCTTAACGGCCGTTAGAGGTAATATTCATTGTGAATATTGAATAACATGTAAACCAAATTCCAACTGAATTACATTATATGATTATTGGTATGATCATGTGACTTGGTAATTCGTATATTTTTGCAACAGGACTGCCGATTTCAATATTTGGCTCCACCAAGAAGTAGATCCTGTCTGCCACTGTGAGTCACCTTAACACACTGGAGGTCTTGCTTTTGCAGCGTACTATTCAAAATGTCATATCTGCAAGTACTTTTTTGTGCTACATCTTAGATGGTTAGCTTTTCAATGAACATGAGAATATCCTTTTGTATTTAGTATCACATTTTTATTTTTTTTAATAAAAAGGAAGATTCTAACTAATGACTTCCGCTCCATGATAGGGATTCCCAGTTTATTGTGTTATCCGTTATGATTAATCATACAGGAAAGATTAAGATTATAACTAATGATTTCAGCTTTATGAAACTTGGTTCCCAGCTTATTGTGTTATCCCTTATGATTAATCATAATTCTATTGCTAAGAATGAAAACTTCATATTTCTTAGTGAAGCTCAAGGAGCCATCAGCAGCAACAAATAGCTGCTTTGTTTTCAACTGAGTGAATTTGGTGGAAGCACAATCTTGTGCATGCAAGTTCTTGCCCCAATAACAGCTTGAGTTTTTTCAGTCTTCTAGCCCCAATAACAGCTTCACGTGTCAAGGGAGAGTTTAGAGCTTGGCCATTGACAAGTCTTGAAAATAAACTTCCACGGTAAAAGAGAAGTGAAGCTTCAAGCTTGTATTACTTCACAAGCTCCTCCAAGCCGTTAAGACTATAGATTTTGGCAAAAATGAATAAATGGGCCATCTGTCTCCAAATTTCCACCATCATTTATAAATGGACCTCCTGAGAAAGTGAGAAAGAAAAAGTAATCTGTGATTTGGGTTTTTCATTGACGGGCACGATGCACTAGATCCAAGTCTTACCCCTCATCGATCTAGCTAGAAGTTCTTTGGAGAATTTGAAATTCTTAGCAACCCATTATGCCTTTAGAGTTGGGTTATGATGTGGGAGCTCACATCTATCAAACTAGAAGCTATCTTAAATTTTGAAAGATTTGAAATTCTCAGCAACTGAACATGTCTTTAGATACTCACATTTATCAACTTAAAGCTATCTTATATTTTAGTGGATTTTAATTATTTTTTTACCTAATGAATTTCTCTTTTTAATTCAATTTGATAGTTATAATGTGGGAAGATTTAAGCGGGGAAGTTAATGCCGTATTGATATTGGTCATACTCGAGAATATACTGTACCAGCCATTAAATCGGTATTGGTACTCATCTAAAATGTACCCAAAAAAAAAATCAAGTTGTATCGGCATGTATCGGGCATATTTTTGGTGTTTCAGTTGGTATTGACTTTTGGCCGGTACAATAAATTTTTTTTTTAAATGTTAAAAATTTGAATTTTTTTAATTTTTTTTAATTTTGGAAAAACATGTTAATTAAGCTAATATATTGGATAATGTACTTAGGCTTATAAAATATATGAAGTTTAAATTCTATGTTGATACTTGATAAATATAAAAATTAATAAATTTATACTTACACTAAACTCATCACACGCACTTTGTGCGCGCAATAAGTGTGCAATAATGTTTTTTTTTTTGTTTTTTTTTTTAAGAAAGGGGTAAGGTAATGTGGAATAGTGTTTAAAAATAAGATAGAAATAGTGTCCTAAGTTTTATGCTAAATGGAAGAGATAAAGAAAAAAACCTAAAACTTATGAACAATAAATTACTCTTTTAACCAGTTTGTATTTTTTTAATTTAAAATTACTTAACTAAAATATTAGGGTATTTTAGAGAGTTTAAGAATTTATGTGAGGGTATTTTAATATGCAAATGTTGAAACCCAAATAGGGAATCCCCTTATTAATAGTACTAGAGTCATCACACACGCAAAGCGTGTGCAATAATGCTCTTTTTTATTTGTTTGTTTTTTTGGTTTAGTGTTATAATGCTTAAAAGAGATATATAAATAACCGTGTGTATTTTTTTTTTTTTTAAAGAAAGAGGTAAGGTAACGTAGAATAATGTTTAAAAATGAGATAAAGAACCATAAAAAGTTGAAACATAATGGAACATTTGAATTTATTGATTGGGATAAGAATTGTGATAAGTAAAAAAAATTGAGATTTGAACAAAAGAAAGATAATATACGTTAGTGTGGATAAATGGGGATATGTGATAATTGTATAGAATTTGAATAACAAAAATTTTGGATTTTTTTTTGATAGAGATAATTGAAGTATTTGAATTTAAACAGATAACAAATTTAGATAGGAATCAGACATTTGAACACAAATAGGTAGTAAGAATAACAGTTTTTTTTTTCCCCTTAGTATTACTATTTTAGCCCCCTTTTTTTTTTTTTGTACGTGGGAAAAAAAAATAACTAAAGTGTATATTATTTCAAAATTTGTATGGGGATATTTTGATATGCCAAAAATTGAAAATGAAACAAGAAAACCCTCTTATTAGTAGTATAAATGTAACACCCCATAATTTAATACCAATTAAATTATTATACGAAAATTTTTAATAGAGGCCTATAATTAAAATGGATTAAATAGATTTGGGCCTAAGATATTAAAAATAATATAAATACTATGGGATATGAAGCCCAAGTGATGTGGCATAAGTATATATATATGGGCCTTGAAAACCCTAGCCTTTTTCCTCTTAAATTACATGTGTGTATACATAAGAAGTCCCTTTTGTTTTCAGCCGCAACATACAAGTAAGCTGTTTCTTGTCTTCTCTACGGCTGGGTAGGAGAATCAGGTCAGCTCTCCTCTTTATTTTGGTTCTTTTAATTATGTGATACCTAGCATGTGTCTATCTAGCTTAAGGACTATTGATATATCACATAGCTAGGAGGGAGGATTTCTGCGTATATGAGTCTTTGTGCTGCACAGAGCACAGTGGTAGGTGTGGACTTGAAATTCAACGTTGTCATCATGTTGATAAGTAAAAGAATAGTAAAAAATAATAATAAAAAAATAAAAACCTGATCATGACTAGGAGATCATCCCACGTTTTCAAGGAAGAATTGTGCATGAAATGGCTTTAGTAGCTAATAGGACAAAAGGCATGACTTCATAAAGTCTAACCTTTCAATATATTAAAGAAAAAGGGTTCCTATAATGGTATTATATTAGATGAGAATGGTCAATTATGGCTGCATGTCCAGAGCTTTGAATTGTGTCTAATAGGCTTGGACTTTTTCAACTGTTTTGTCACCATGTGAAGGGATAAAGGGTTGCTTGTGGTTTACATATATATTGGTTTATCTCTTTTCATTGCCATTGTCCTTGCCCGATTAGTGTCCAGCCGTGTCCTTTGCTTTATGGCATCAAGAGGATTTGGGTCTTTGGGATGATGAATACAATATTAAAATAGGAACTATTATTTGTATAGCCGTATGGTCCAGGCTTTGAAAATTTGATTATGTATGAATAGTATGTATAGTCATACCTCTATTGGCTCTGAGTTTGATTGAAGTCTCATGAATATTCTAATTAGGCAGCAATATTTATAAGTCCAAAAATCTGATCAAAGTTGAAAATAAATTGGATAGTTAGGTGAATAAATGGAGGATTTTGGATAAATCAATGTTGTCTAGGATAAAACCATTTAAGTGTGAAAATAAATTTTGAAGTGGGAAATTGTGTATTGATGAACCTATTTTTTTGGTATTGCTAGGTTCTAATTCTACTGAATTGTTGTGATTCAAGGGAGGTTGATTTCCTTTATTTTGCAACTAAGAGGTAAGTGGTGTTTACTAATTTTGGGGGTTTTTCCCAAAAGAGTGTTAATTATTAAACTATTTTATATGAAAGAATATGTATGATATTATATATATAAATGAATATTTTTCAAATGTTTGATGTGCACATTGGCTATTCGTTTTATGAAAAACTTGTGGGACAACCTAATTTTATTTAAACTTGTATGTGTGTATATGTCTTTATATTTTGAGAAGTATGAATGGATTATTTTGTGAGCATATTGAATATGTTTTTGAAAACCTATGGCAAGTCGTGATTAGAAGCTCAGTATGATATTTAGTCCTTAGCAAGGGATAATCATGCTGCAGCTAGTCCTTAGCAAGGGACGGTCCCAAAAAGGGGACAGTGCACATTTGATAGCTCCTTAGCAAGGGAGCATACTATTAAGGATCCAAAAGGAAGCTCCTTAGCAAGGGAGTGTACCTTTAGGTTCCAAAGGAGCCATCCTTGAGAAATGGGATGAAAGGAGGTTCCAGTCCCAAAAAGGGGACAGCACAACCCTGTCAACGGGGCGTAAACGTTGACCACGAGAAAAGCCTAGGGAATTGTTTATGTGATGGTATCAATATATATTATGATGGCTCACAATATAAAGATATTATTTTCTTTTACATGAAATAGTTGATGACAAAATATTGGTGAGTTATAAATTGTGAATCTGTTGAAAGAATTATTTATTTGAAAGGTTTGTTCCCACACCCCAATGTTAGTGAATTCCACTTATTGAGTTATCTCACCCCCCTTTATTTCCCATTACAGATACATTAGGTGGATTACTGGAGTAGAGATTCTTGGGAGACAGAAGTCACAAACTGTTTTTGTAGAACTGAGGATTTTATCATTATTTTATGACATTAAACTTTGTATTGGAGAATTATTTGTGGATGTTTTGTATTTGGTGAATTAGAGCTCTGACTTTTGTAATCAGATTCAAGGTTGCTAGTTCCTTTTAGTCAATATTTTTTCATGGATTATTCAGATTAAATAGACTTTTATTGCCTATGATTTTGGGGCGTTACAGTTGTGGTATCAGAGCTTAGGATATGATTCTGTAGACACTTGAAAAAAACTAGGATATGATTTTATCGACACTTGAAAACTAGGTTATGATTTTATAGACACTTGAAACTAGGTTATGATCTTGATTTTTGGTCAGAGCATTTGGAATTTAGGTTATGTTTGATGAGATATTTTAAATAATTTTGGCAATGTTACTTCTTATGTGTAGTAATAATAATTCTTGCACCGTCTATATTTCTTGATTTCCTTGTTAACTAGGTATCATGCCACCCAAAAAGAAGAGAGTAGCTAATTCTAATAGCGAGGAACCTATTGTTAATTTGCGAAGGCCAACCAAAGCAAGGGTTGATACTGAGGCTGAAGTCACTCAAGACATGAGAAATAATGAACGTCCTAGGGTGACACGCACTGATCCTTTGGATGAAGCTGCTGCCCGACTGTTGGACAGGTTGGCCCATGTTGCTAGTAGAGGTGTAGGTAGAGTAGAGGTAAGGGCTGGTTGCTCTTTTGAGACTTTTATGAAGCAGAATCCCCCTTCCTTTGATGGGAAGCCAAATCCTACAGAAGCTGAGAATTGGTTCTTGCAAATGGAGAAATTGTTAGAAGCTTTAGATTGCACTGACTCTCAGAAGGTGCGGTTTGCAACCTTCAAGTTGATTGGAGAAGCTGAGCGTTGGTGGAGATCTACTAAAGCCATTTTGGAGGGAATGGACACTGAGAGGAATCCCATCACTTGGGAGAAATTTAAAGGGGTTTTCTATGATAACTACTTCCCTGAGGTGGTTCGAGAACGAAAAGAGAGGGAATTTGCTGATTTGGTGCAAGGAAGTATGACTGTTGAGCAGTATGCTGCTAAATTCATCGAGTTATCTCGCTTTGGACCCCACTTAATCCTTACTGAGGCGAAGAAAGCAAGCAGATTTCAAAAGGGGTTGAATGAGAGACTTCGACACCATTTGATTGCAGCAGGGGTTGATAACTATGCAGAGTCAGTTAAGAGAGCTATGAGACTGGAGGAAGATTTCAAGAACAATGTTAGGAAGGAGAACCCACCTAGAAACACTGGACAGACAGGCTTTCGTCAAGGCAATGCTCAAGGTCATTGGAACAAGAAAGGATCTTTTGGGAGGTCTGGGAGTAATTCATCATCAAATAAGCCAGAAAATAAGAATCCACCCCAGAATACTCAAGGTAGAAGTTTGAATGCTTGCTCTACTTGTGGAAGGTTTCATGGAGATAAGCCGTGTTTCTTTGAAGGAAAGGCTTGTTATAACTGTGGGAAGACAGGACACTTAGCTAGAAGCTGTACTTCTCCTCCACAAAACTCAATGGCACAACTTGGAAAGAATGATCAGAGGAGGAAAGCACAAGGGAGAGTGTTTGCACTCACACCACAAGATGTTCAAGCTTCGGATACTGTGGTTACAGGTATCCTCCCTTTATTCTCAAACTTTGCTAAAACTCTATTTGATTCTGGATCTACACACTCTTTCATCTCCTCTCGATATGCTATGTTATGTGATAAGAAACCTGGACTTATGGATTATGACTTGTCTGTGGCCACACCTATGGGTGATTCTTTGGTGTGTAATTTTATGCTTAAGTCTTGTGTCATCCAAATTGAGGATAGGGAAATGTTAGCAGATTTGATTGTGATGGACATGTATGACTATGATGTCATTTTGGGCATGGACTGGCTGGCGGCTTATCATGCTAGTGTAGATTGTTTTAGAAAAGAAGTGGTGTTTCGGCCTCTAGGAGAACCTGAATTTTGGTTTAAGGGCTCTAGGATGCACGCTTTACCTGGGGTGATATCAGCCCTTCGAGCTAAGCGTTTTTTACGGAAAGGATGCCAAGGGTACCTAGCTCATGTAGTTGACACTAGGAAAGATGTATTGAAGTTGGATGATATCCCTGTTGTAAGGGAGTTTCCTGATGTATTTCCTGAAGACCTACCAGGGATACCTATAGATAGGGAGATTGAATTCTCTATTGATTTGCTCCCTGAAACTTCTCCTATTTCGAAAGCACCATATCGGATGGCACCAACTGAACTTAAGGAGCTCAAGGAGCAGTTGCAAGAACTTCTTGATAAGGGGTTCATCAGACCAAGTGCATCTCCTTGGGGTGCACCAGTTTTATTTGTGAAGAAGAAGGATGGGACTATGAGGTTGTGTATTGACTACCGTGAGTTGAACCGGGTTACTGTGAGAAACAAATACCCTCTCCCTCGTATTGATGACCTGTTTGATCAATTGCAAGGGGCACAAGTCTTTTCTAAGATTGACCTTCGTTCTGGGTATCACCAGTTGAAAATCAAGGGTGAAGACATACCCAAGACAGCTTTCAGGACTAGGTATGGGCACTATGAATTCTTGGTAATGCCTTTTGGATTGACCAATGCTCCTGCTGCGTTTATGGACTTGATGAATAGGGTGTTTCATGAGTACTTAGACCGCTTTGTTATTGTCTTTATTGATGACATTCTAATCTTCTCCAAAAGCATGGAAGAACATGAAGAGCACTTGAGAATTGTTTTTCAAATTTTGAGGGAGAAGAAGCTCTATGCCAAGTTTAAGAAGTGTGAATTTTGGCTTGACCAAGTGGTGTTCCTAGGGCATGTGATATCTAAGGCAGGGATTTCTGTAGACCCTAGTAAGGTTGAAGCTGTGGTTGATTGGGCAAGACCGATGAATGTGAGTGAGATTAGAAGCTTTTTGGGCCTTGCTGGCTATTATAGGAGGTTTGTAGAGGGATTTTCCCGTATTGCAGCCCCTTTGACTTACCTAACTCGTAAGAATGCCAAGTTTGTGTGGACAGAAGAATGTGAGAAGAGTTTTCAAGAACTTAAGCAAAGGTTGGTCACTGCACCAGTACTAACCATCCCTAGCAACATGGGGGGCTTTGTTATTTATAGTGATGCCTCAAGAAAAGGGCTTGGTTGTGTGTTGATGCAGCATGGTAAAGTCATAGCTTATGCATCCCGCCAATTAAAAAGTTATGAACAAAATTATCCCACTCATGATTTGGAGTTGGCTGCAGTGCTATTTGCATTGAAGATTTGGAGACATTATTTGTATGGTGAAAGGTGTGAGATTTATACCGATCATAAGAGCTTGAAGTACTTCTTTACTCAGAAAGAATTGAATATGAGGCAACGAAGGTGGCTTGAGTTGATTAAAGATTATGATTGCTCAATCAATTACCATCCAGGCAAGGCTAATGTGGTAGCTGATGCGCTTAGTCGGAAGTTTTCTGGTTTTTCAGCGGCCTTGTTAACTACTCAAAAGGAGATTATTACGGACTTGGAGAGGATGGGAATTGAAATTGTCATGGGTGATTCCCAAGTCTTTATGGCTAGTTTGACAATACAACCCACTTTGATTGAGAAGATTAAGAGTTCACAGGTTGACGATGCACAAATTGTAAAGATTATAGAAGAAGTACAAGAAGGGAAGAGACCAGAATTTAATGTGTCTAATGATGGTGTCTTGAGGTTTGGAAAAAGACTTTGTGTGCCAAATGATTTTGCATTAAAGAAAGAGATTATGGAAGAAGCCCATCGTACCCCATACTCAGTGCATCCTGGTAGCACTAAAATGTATCGTGACATTCGAGAAACTTATTGGTGGAATAACATGAAGAGGGAGATAGCTCAGTTTGTGGAGCAATGCTTGACTTGTCAACAAATTAAGGCAATACACCAGAAACCTTCAGGGTTGCTGCAACCACTTCCCATTCCTGAGTGGAAGTGGGAGTGTATATGTATGGATTTTGTGACTGGTTTGCCAAGATCTCCTAAGGGACATGAGGCCATTTGGGTAATTGTGGATAGAATGACAAAGACAGCACATTTTATTCCTGTTAAGATGACTTACTCACTTGATCAGCTAGCACAGATATATATTGATAAGATTGTGAGTCTTCACGGAGTTCCAGCATCAATTGTGTCCGATCGAGACCCAAGATTCACCTCAAGGTTTTGGGAAAGCCTACATAAAGCTTTGGGTACTAATCTTAGCTTTAGCACTGCCTTCCACCCACAAACTGATGGGTTATCAGAAAGGACTATTCGTACTCTGGAGGATATGTTGAGAGCTTGTGTATTGGATTTCAAAGGGAATTGGGAAAAATACTTGTCTTTAGTGGAATTTGCCTATAATAATAGCTACCACTCTAGTATTGAGATGGCTCCCTATGAGGCTTTGTATGGTAGAAAAGGCAGGTCCCCATTGTGTTGGGAAGAGGTTGGTGAGAGGAAATTGTTGGGACCAGAAATCATTCAGATGACATCTGAAAAGATTGATTTGATTCATAAAAGATTGCAAACAGCACAAAGTCGACAGAAGAGTTATTATGACCACTCAAGGAAGAAAGTAGAATTTGAAGTTGGAGATATGGTATTTTTGAAAGTCTCCCCAATGAAGGGTGTCATGAGATTTGGGAAGAAGGGGAAGTTGAGTCCTAGATTCGTTGGTCCATTTGAGATCTTGAAACGTATTGGTAAAGTTGCCTATGAGTTGGCCTTACCGCCTACACTTGCAGGAGTGCATAATGTGTTTCATGTGTCCATGTTGAGAAAGTACATCCCGGATCCTTCACATGTCTTGAACTATGAGCCACTCAAGATCAAAGACAACTTGACTTATGAGGAAGTTCCAATCCAAATTCTTGACAGCAAGGACCATGTGCTACGCACCAAGACCATAGCATTGGTTAAGGTTCTTTGGAAGAATCACACAGTGGAAGAGGCATCTTGGGAGCGAGAAGATGAGATGAAATCAAAGTATCCAGAGTTGTTCGTTAACGAAGGTATGTATGATTTCGAGGACGAAATTATTTTAAGGGGGGAAGGATGTAACACCCCATAATTTAATACCAATTAAATTATTATACGAAAATTTTTAATAGAGGCCTATAATTAAAATGGATTAAATAGATTTGGGCCTAAGATATTAAAAATAATATAAATACTATGGGATATGAAGCCCAAGTGATGTGGCATAAGTATATATATATGGGCCTTGAAAACCCTAGCCTTTTTCCTCTTAAATTACATGTGTGTATACATAAGAAGTCCCTTTTGTTTTCAGCCGCAACATACAAGTAAGCTGTTTCTTGTCTTCTCTACGGCTGGGTAGGAGAATCAGGTCAGCTCTCCTCTTTATTTTGGTTCTTTTAATTATGTGATACCTAGCATGTGTCTATCTAGCTTAAGGACTATTGATATATCACATAGCTAGGAGGGAGGATTTCTGCGTATATGAGTCTTTGTGCTGCACAGAGCACAGTGGTAGGTGTGGACTTGAAATTCAACGTTGTCATCATGTTGATAAGTAAAAGAATAGTAAAAAATAATAATAAAAAAATAAAAACCTGATCATGACTAGGAGATCATCCCACGTTTTCAAGGAAGAATTGTGCATGAAATGGCTTTAGTAGCTAATAGGACAAAAGGCATGACTTCATAAAGTCTAACCTTTCAATATATTAAAGAAAAAGGGTTCCTATAATGGTATTATATTAGATGAGAATGGTCAATTATGGCTGCATGTCCAGAGCTTTGAATTGTGTCTAATAGGCTTGGACATTTTCAACTGTTTTGTCACCATGTGAAGGGATAAAGGGTTGCTTGTGGTTTACATATATATTGGTTTATCTCTTTTCATTGCCATTGTCCTTGCCCGATTAGTGTCCAGCCGTGTCCTTTGCTTTATGGCATCAAGAGGATTTGGGTCTTTGGGATGATGAATACAATATTAAAATAGGAACTATTATTTGTATAGCCGTATGGTCCAGGCTTTGAAAATTTGATTATGTATGAATAGTATGTATAGTCATACCTCTATTGGCTCTGAGTTTGATTGAAGTCTCATGAATATTCTAATTAGGCAGCAATATTTATAAGTCCAAAAATCTGATCAAAGTTGAAAATAAATTGGATAGTTAGGTGAATAAATGGAGGATTTTGGATAAATCAATGTTGTCTAGGATAAAACCATTTAAGTGTGAAAATAAATTTTGAAGTGGGAAATTGTGTATTGATGAACCTATTTTTTTGGTATTGCTAGGTTCTAATTCTACTGAATTGTTGTGATTCAAGGGAGGTTGATTTCCTTTATTTTGCAACTAAGAGGTAAGTGGTGTTTACTAATTTTGGGGGTTTTTCCCAAAAGAGTGTTAATTATTAAACTATTTTATATGAAAGAATATGTATGATATTATATATATAAATGAATATTTTTCAAATGTTTGATGTGCACATTGGCTATTCGTTTTATGAAAAACTTGTGGGACAACCTAATTTTATTTAAACTTGTATGTGTGTATATGTCTTTATATTTTGAGAAGTATGAATGGATTATTTTGTGAGCATATTGAATATGTTTTTGAAAACCTATGGCAAGTCGTGATTAGAAGCTCAGTATGATATTTAGTCCTTAGCAAGGGATAATCATGCTGCAGCTAGTCCTTAGCAAGGGACGGTCCCAAAAAGGGGACAGTGCACATTTGATAGCTCCTTAGCAAGGGAGCATACTATTAAGGATCCAAAAGGAAGCTCCTTAGCAAGGGAGTGTACCTTTAGGTTCCAAAGGAGCCATCCTTGAGAAATGGGATGAAAGGAGGTTCCAGTCCCAAAAAGGGGACAGCACAACCCTGTCAACGGGGCGTAAACGTTGACCACGAGAAAAGCCTAGGGAATTGTTTATGTGATGGTATCAATATATATTATGATGGCTCACAATATAAAGATATTATTTTCTTTTACATGAAATAGTTGATGACAAAATATTGGTGAGTTATAAATTGTGAATCTGTTGAAAGAATTATTTATTTGAAAGGTTTGTTCCCACACCCCAATGTTAGTGAATTCCACTTATTGAGTTATCTCACCCCCCTTTATTTCCCATTACAGATACATTAGGTGGATTACTGGAGTAGAGATTCTTGGGAGACAGAAGTCACAAACTGTTTTTGTAGAACTGAGGATTTTATCATTATTTTATGACATTAAACTTTGTATTGGAGAATTATTTGTGGATGTTTTGTATTTGGTGAATTAGAGCTCTGACTTTTGTAATCAGATTCAAGGTTGCTAGTTCCTTTTAGTCAATATTTTTTCATGGATTATTCAGATTAAATAGACTTTTATTGCCTATGATTTTGGGGCGTTACAATAAATAGATAGATAATAACAAGATTCCCTGCTTGGATTTCAACTTTTTGCGTACTAAAATACCCTCACACAAATTCTTAAACTCTCTAAAATACCCCTACCTTTTAGTTAAATAATTTAAAATTAAAAAACACAAACTGGTTAAAAGAGTAATTTATTGTTCCTAAGTTTTAGGTTTTTTCCTTTATCTTCTCCATTCAGCCTAAAACTTAGAACACTATCTCTATCAGGTAATTATGAAGTACTCCTAGAGTACTATAAATGTGTACTCCTCCCTCTCACATAACTATAGATCTCAATAATTAAATTTATAGTGGGACCCACAGTTTTTGTAAGAGGGGGAAGTATGCATTTATTGTACTTCCGGAGTATTCAATAATTTTTCATCTCTATCTCATTTTTAAATATTATTTCATGTTACTTTACCTCTCTTTTAAAAAAAAACAAAATACACACAGTTATTATATATCACTTTTAAACATTATAACATTAAACTAAAAAAACAAATAAATAAAAAAGACAATTATTGCACACGCAAAGTGTGTGTGATGAGTTTTGTGTATTATATATATATATATAACGGTAATTCTGAAATGGTACACTAATATCAACTAGTATCGAAATATTTCATTTTCCTTACCAAATCAAAACGACCTCTAGCTCGAAATTGTCTCCCTTATATTTAAGTCCTAGACGTATATTGGTGTTTGCTAATGTATCTTGATACAATTATAGACTAAAACAAATTAAATTGACAATTCACCCTAAAGCCAAATTCAATAACTTCAGAGTTAAAGAAAATTTAATAAAGATATAACGCTCAAATATTTATAGATGTGCCACCTTACATGAGATTATTTTGAGCTGAAATTTAAGAGTAACTAACCGCGAACCCACGCGTTGCACGTGATAATTATTTTTATGGTAGTTTTATTAATTTCTTTTTTTACAATTTAAACTAATCTAATAATGAGTAATGTATTTCGTAATTATATTTTTATTTATTATAGGAACAATCATAAATGTAATTGTAAGGACTCAATTTGTAACGACCCAAAATGATGTTGGGTTCGCACGTAAAAAGGCCCAAACAATATCACTTATAGAGCGTGGGTTTGAAAGGCTAGGCCTTGGTCACCGAACGAGGGTTAGTCGTCTTGTTCGTATAGAATTAGGCCGTGTTTGCTCGAGGAGTCTTTCTCCTTGAGGCGGTTTGGGAGGCTCTGGTTCTTGGCATTTTTTTCCCAGCCCCCCCTTTCGGATTGCTTGCTTTTCCTTTTATATTAGCCTGTATCTCTTATCCTACGTCCACATGTAAGATCGACTTTCCAGGACTGATACTTGTCCCATCAGCCCATACCCAAAGTGGTTAGGGGTGGTTGTAAAAGCTGAAGAGCATGGCTTTGTCAGGTACAGAGTATTTAATGGCAGTAATGGCAGCTTTCCCTTTGTCCTTGATCGTTATACTATCCAGCGTCCCCTTCTCTATTGACATAGATATTTTAGATTTTTTTCCCAAACTGTTCCTATACCGTTCTTGCCTTTTCTCTCAGGGGGACCTCAGATATGTCGAGGATAGAATTATCCTCGGCTATGTCCCAAGACTACTTGGACTTTTATAACACATCCTCGGCTCTATCCCTTCTCGGCTCGGGCCTTGGGTCCCAATGTAAAAATGGGCTAGGACCACAAATTATTGGGCCTCACAATATCCCATAAAAATCCTGCTGTCCAACCTCTTAGTCGGAGAGGAGGGTTTTGGCGATGCCTAGCCTTTATTACAGTTCGTTCAGCTTTAATCTTCATTAGTGTTGGTGTCCCTTTACCTATTTAGTAAATGCGCTGGGTTACGAGACATTCGTCTAGATTTTCACACTGGGTGCTCCTGCCGTTTCAATGAACGAGGCGCATCTTTAATAGATTTACACTACGAAGCCGATCAAATCTGACGGTTATAAATGACATTGGGGAGTTGAACAGACGCTACCTTCCTTGCAGATCTTCTTGAAAATCTGTACGGATTAAATGCCACTAAATTCACCTTCCATATAAGAAGCCAAACGAGAGGGTATTCCCTTCGCATAAAGTCTTTTTAACCTTCCTAAAGCCTCAACCCTCAAGCTGTGCTCAAAGTCTTCTTTATCAGCATAGCCAAAGCTTTATAGTGTGACACATTTGAAGTTGAAGCGGGGATGAAAAGATCACATCCCTCTCAAAAGCGTTATGTCCCTCTGAAGCTTAAGATGGCTCGGTCAGGGCAGGGTTGGCAGAGACTTAAGATGCTTCCCATCCTCCTTCAGCCAAAATCCGAAGCAGGTGTTAGTCGCATCAAGTTTTTGGTGTGATTGAGCTGGGGTTATCCATTATCAGTACCAGCCGCTCTCTTATGAGCATAGCTAATATGGCACCAGCGTGTTAGGAGTCAGGGCTGACGCAGGGACTAAGTATCCCTGCTTCTTCCTCTGTTTCTTCACTAATGCCTCCTTTTGCCTCCCCTTCTTCTTCTTTCCCATCACCAAATCCATCCTGGTGCTTTTCCTTCTTCCTCTTCTTCTCCTCATCCATCAAAAGTGTAAGGTTGAATTTATTCAACCATCTTATTGACTTTATTCCGTGCTAAATTTGCTTGTATTTCAGCATTTAGTAACCCTGTATTTAGGTGGGTTTGATGTAAGGGTAGTGAGTGAGATAGAGTGAAGTCTGCTCAAGAGTGTGCAAGAAAACAAAGACTCGCGGCTTGGCCTCGCGGGTGACTCGCAGTTGCAAGCCGCCAAATGCAGCACACGTGCCAAGCATGCCGGAAGGTGAACAGTCATGCTAACTGGAGCACTACAGGACAAAACAGGACAACTGGCCATATGGTTATCTCGCGACTGGATCTCGTGACTTAGTCAAGCCGCGAGCCACCCCTGTTTTGTAAAACCTGACGTTTCACATTCCTCTCTCACTCCAATATAAATACCCCCTTTACCCACAAATGTAAGAGAGCTTCCAGAGAGAATTTTGAGAGAAAAACCCTAAAGAAAAACAAGATTGATTCACCCACAATCTATACATTAGAGTCTCTTCAAATTCCTCAACTCTCTTCCTCTCCATTGTCAAATCCTTGAGAGGCATTTTACCAAACCTGGTTCTCACCATTTTCATTACTGTGAGAGAGCTGTTTGGATTTTTGGGAAACAGTTAGGAATGAACCAATCTTCATTGGTTGATGCTACGGTCTAGTAGCGGAATCCGGGAAGCTAGAAAAGAAAAAGGTTCGGCGCAACCTCGTTGGAACAAGAAACTTGGAGGGCTTAAGTGCACTGGGTAGATTAGGCTTGGAGGGTCTATTGCTGTCCTTGTATCCCAACTATATTTTCTAGTGGATTGTTTACCGCTTGGAGGGCGGCGGAGAGGTTTTACGCCAAGGGCTTCGGTTTCTTCTTCGATAACACATCGCGTGTTGTCTTTGTGTTTGCATCTTCCTTCCTCTTTATCTTTGCCTTTTTATTATCTGTTGTGGGTTAAGATTTTAATTTAGCTTAGATAGTTTTACCAATTCCATATTATAGTTTATGTTAAGTTTCCGCACACTTGTTGTTTGACATAATGCTTGAATTGGTTAAGTTGTAATTTGGGGGTCTAAACGTTCAAAAGTGTTTATACACATATTTGAACTTTCAAAAAAAGGTCCTCCTCTCAATATGGTAGCTACTAGAGCAGAATTTAGCAAGACTTCTTATTTTTGTTGCTTTTTTTTATTTTTATTTATTTTTATTTTTTTTTATTCTAGTTCTTGTAATTTGTTTCCTATATAGGCTTGTTTAAGCCCTTCATTGTACGCTATACTACTTCTTTGCGTTAATAAAAGTTGCTGTTTGTTTTATTCTATGTATTCTTTCTTTCCTGTAATGGTTATGCCGAGAATGGACGTACTACGGTATGATTTTTCTTTTATACTTCGAACGATGCTTAGGGCCGAAATCCCTGTTAATAAAAAGACCTTACCCTGCGCTTATTGAAACTATCCGGCATAATAATGCCGATTTGAACAAATGATACTTAGGGCAGAAACCCATACTAAGAAAAAAGAAAAAGATATTATGATGAGCTTATTAGAGCTGTCTGGCATAATAACGTCGACCCGAGAAAACAATACTTAGGGCCGAAACCCTTACCAAGAAAAAAGATGTTATTATGAACTTATTGGAGCTATCGTGTACAATAAGACCGACCTGAAGATGAGTTGTATACCCCAAACTTGAACGAGATGATGGCTGAATGCTCGATGCCGTGTAGGAAGTAATCATCCGAGGATATATAACCCAAAATGAACAACCCCTGCGGGTCGCTGAGTAATAAGGCGTTTCGCCATCTTCCTAATGACCTTCATAGCCTTAGCCTTTTCTGGTATTTGGTCCGAGGACTGAGCGACTTAGAATTCTCCTTAAGTAGCTGACTTTTCCATAGGTTTGAGTCCGAGGACCATGCAATACCTTGGTTCTGTCCAAAACTTGATTTTTTAAGTAGTTGGTTTCCCCATAGGTTTGAGTCCGAGGACCATACAATACCTTGGTTCTGTCTAAAACTTAGCTTTTTTAAGTAGTTAGTGGAATTAACCCCTCGGCTATGGCGTGGGACCGTGGTTTAGGGGAATTAGCTCCTCGGCCAAGCTCCTAGAACCATCCGCGCTACTGACACTACGAGACATAGCCCCTAGTGGAACTTTATGCTAGGACACTACAATCGGCTGTTGGAAATGATGTGGGGGATTGTCTCAACCCACCGCCTGTGCCAAGACACAAGCCCTTCCCACAGACGACGCCAATTGTAAGGACTCAATTTGTAATGACCCAAAATGATGTTGGGTTCGCACGTAAAAAGGCCCAAACAATATCACTTATAGAGCGTGGGTTTCAAAGGCTAGGCCTTCGTCACCGGACGAGGGTTAGTCGTCTTGTTCGTACAGAATTAGGCCGTGTTCGCTCGAGGAGTCTTTCTCCTTGAGGCGGTCTAGGAGGCTCTGGTTCTTGGCCTTTTTTTCCCAGCCCTCCCATTTCGGATTGCTTGCTTTTCCTTTTATATTAGCCTGTATCCCTTATCCTACGTCCACATGTAGGATCGACTTTCTAAGACTGATACTTATTCCATCAGCCCATACCCAAAGTGGTTGGGGGTGGTTGTAAAAGCTGAAGAGCATGACTTTATCAAGTGCAGAGTATTCAATGGCAGTAATGGCAGCTTTCCCTTTGTCCTTGATCATTATACTATCCAGCGTCCCCTTCTCTATTGACATAGATATTTTAGATTTTTTTTCCAAACTGTTCCTATACCATTCTTGCCCTTTCTCTCAGGGGGACCTCGGATATGCCGAGGACAGAATTATCCTCAGCTATGTCTCAAGACTATTTGGATTTTTATTACACATCCTCGGCTCTATCCCTCCTCGACTCGGGTCTTGGGCCCCAATGTAAAAATGGGTCAGGACCACAAATTATTGGGCCCCACAGTAATAAAGGAACAATCCAAAACACCAAAAAAACGTAAACTAAAAAAAATTTAATAAAATTTAACAATGATTAATTGAACCAATATTAGGATAATTTTTTTTTTGATAATTTATTAAGGTTATTTTCTTTGTAGAAATTATAATTTTGGCCGCCTAAAACATATTATCAAATAAACAATTATTAGCAAAATCTAAGAATTAAATTTTTATACATGCATTGTTATAAAATAATAATAATAAAATTGCAAAAGTTAAAATTTATTACCTATCCAATTATTTTCGTTTGGCTAGCCTTTTCTTTTCTTTAAATAAATGGCATTATAGAGTACCTCTAATACAACTATTAAGAATACTTTGTCCACCATAAATGATTACAAAATAAACAAAAATTAGTAAGGTCTCATAGTTTAACATCTAAATTGAGCACTATAAAAAATCATGCTATATAACAGAATAAATATCAAATTATCCAAATCATGCTATATAATAGAATAATATTATATTTTTATATGCTATATTTAATTCTTTAGAACACAATAAGATAACATTTAACAATAAAAGAGAATTTAAAAAAAAAAAAAAAAAAAACTAAATCACAATTTAAAAAACAAAACTAAATTGCATTAACCCAAAATAGAGTTTTAAAGAATATAAAAAATTATCAACCTAAAGGAGAGATGCAAGAAAAAACAAAAAAATCCACCAAAAAATTTGGAGAGAGAGAGAGAGGGAACCTTTTTTTTTTTTTTTTTTTAGGGAAAACTATGTACAAAATAGAAGAGATAGTAACAAATTTATGGTAAGAGGGTGTGAATAAGAAGAGACAAAAATAAAGGAAGATAAAGGGAAAGAGGAAGAATGATAGTAATGTAGAGGATAGTGGGGAAATGAAAAGGTAAGGGAGGGAGAAAGATTGAAGAAGTAGTGGGGAGATGAAATGGTAAGGGAGAGAGAAAGGTTGGAAAAATGTAAATATTAAAAAAATAAATGTTAAAAACAATTATAAGAATATTGGGAAAAAAAAAATCCCTAAAGCTTGAAAGGCTTCAACGTCTTTTCATTTTTTTTTTTTTTTTCCTTTAAGCTTAAAAGGTTCATACAATACCCTAAAACTGAACTGAAAAGGTTTTGGGTTGGGCTTGATGGTGAAACTAAATAAATAAAAAGTGAGCTGGATTAATTATACAGATTTATTATAAGGTAATAGTGGAAGTAAATAAATAAGTAGTGAGCTGGATTTATTATAGGGTGATAGTGGAAGTAAATAAATAAGTAGTGAACTGCATTTATAGGACTTAAAATTGTAAAAACCATTTTAAAATTGTAGGACAAATTATATTTAAAAAGAAAAAAGAAAAAAAAGAATGACGTGGCATTTGATTTGGCGCAACGTGAGAGCAACAGCATTAAACGCTACGTTTCAGCTTTTAGTAATAATATATAAAATATAGATGCTAAATACACAAACGATTTTACAATATTTTTACAAATTGCTGATGTGGCTATAATAATTTTCAAATAATCATTAATAAATATAAATGTAATGTTAGTGGTGGACCCATATTAGAACTAATAAGAATTTGTCACATCAATAGTTTATAAAAAAGTAATAAAATAGTTTGTGACTGTAGCATTACTTGAAATTTAATAGATGGACCTTATAACGTTATGTAATATATTCACCCAAAATTTTCGTTCAATCAATGATCTATTCAGCTGATGCCTTGTGATTAATTAATGCAAAAGCTTTCATTCATATATTATGAGCAGCTTATCGATAAATTATGAAAGTACATCCTCATCAATAATCATGATGTTTTTCTTTCCACTAAAAAATAATGTGTTTGAGCTTGATGAGAGAGTGTAATTAAAGTGTGTATGTGTGTTTAGCAGTTAGTTTGTAAGCAAAACCACAACATTGCAGTAGTGGACACCCAAAAAATACATTGAAAATTTTATATATATTCTCACGATTCAGCTTGCTTGGGCATACCATAATAAAGAGAAAGATGGAGAATGTTATGTAACTTATGTTTCGTATAAAATTTTCTGAACCTCAAGAGTTTTTCAATTTCCATGCCTAAAGTAAAGGATTTAATTTCTGTTACACACAGTTTGCAGATGGTTATTTTGAAGACATTCGATAAGTATGTGGAAATTTTTTTAAATTTTATTAATCACCTCTATCAAGTATCAAGTCCATGATCTCCAAATCCAATAGTTAATGGAGGAGATCTTTGAATCAGTATATGAATTAGTTAATATGAACGGATATTCCTATGATCTTCATATTATTTGAAGTACTTGCTGCTGTTTGATTTGTTTGTAACTTTTTATATATCTATTGATTATAAATATATAATCAATAAAAACTGAGAGAGAGAGAGAGGGGTCCAATAAAAACTGATGAACAATAAGAAGTTTTTTATTGAGCAGAAAGCCTACTCTGATAGGGAAACTTAATTTGATTCACAGCCCATTATATCATATGAATTTCGAAAATTTAAGTTTTAACTCAATTGAGTCTCAAAAGGACACATTAAATTGCTGTCACAAACAAATACAAATCATTGGATGCTTCAGTGAGAAGCCAATCACCTTTGGAACTATTGTTGGAAATTGGAATAGAAATTCATGTTAACCCAGAAGCTACGTTAATGCAAGTGATATTGAGTGACCTTGACATATTATTGCCCCTAGTTCAATCCAACTTAATGAGACAAGAAGAAAGTCCAAATGCTGACTTTTTCCTCCCAACTGCTCTAGGCACCATGAGCAGTGTTAGAGTTAATGGTCATTGAGTGGAAAGACTTTCAAAATTATTTTCTTGACTTTGAAGTTTCCGCAGGTTCCAAAGTCTTTCTCCTTGAAGTGTCAGTCCATTGGTTTATACTTGTATTTTACTATTGTTGAAGACCAATGCAATGCATATCCAATATTCTTGTTATTAGTCATTACATTGTCTTTCAATCGAAGACCACCATTTCCACCACCATCACGCTACCTTGACATAAGTGAACCATTCTGTGCAATGTCTACACCAGCGGAGTAACCTTCTCTTTCCCTCTTATACATGCACAAACACACAAACATTTCAATGATCACATGCTTATATGACCTTTTATTGATTTGCATGCTAGTTAGTTGAATGTTACACAATGGCTCTTGGTTAATTTTCTTACATAAAAGTAGTGTTAATCATTTTATGCAAGAAAATAAAAATTTCTTTCTTTTCTTCAATCTATAATCTTATTTTCTTGTGGATTTCATTCCAAACCAACCAGATGACCCTCAGTCTAATAATAATGTATATTAATTTGAGTTGGTTCAGAAGCATGCAATATCTCTTGCCCTTGCTGCAAGTTATGTATCTATTTGGTCATGTTAGTTTCTGACTATCTACTTTTGGACTCATTAAAAAAAATTTAAACCGGCTCTTGATTTTATATCAAGGCTTGCAATTTTGATACTTCACGAATTTCTATAACCTCTTTGCAACTTAAACAGCTGATTTTTCACAAATTGTTTCAGATACTATCGATCTCTCCCACCTGTAAGCAAGTTCTATGGAGTGGCATGCTTGATGGCCACATCTGCTCTCTATCTGGATCTTTATAATCCTTACAATATAGCATTATTTTATGGCCTTGCACTAAAACGTTTTCAGGTAAACAAGTTCAGTTGCCAAATTTGTCCAATCTGTAGTAATTCATGAGATTAAATTCATTTTGCTCATTTTGTTTCGCAAAGAGCAGGTCGTAATAAGTTAAAATTTGAGGGTTCATTCTCTGCCTATGTCTGATTGTAAATGTTTTTATATAGTGCAGGCTTGGAGGCTTATTACGAATTTCTTCTTTCTTGGGCCATTTTCATTTTCCTTTGCCTTTCGTCTGTTAATGATGTAAGATATCTGACTCTATCTACCCTCTGAAACCATATCATATTACATTTACTATGAAATTTGGGTAAAGGTGGTAAGAAAGAATGTTTTGGAAAAACAATTGTTAATTAAAATTATCCAATAGATAAGATATCAGGCTTTAAATGATGATCCACATTTGTATTGAGCCATTATTCATCCAATTGATGCCTGTACATACATATCTTTTTCAGTCCCTATCATTCACTTATGATCATTGACTTTCAAGATTAAAAGTTATCCAAGGTTTACAATCTGTAGACTATGTTCCAAAGTGATATTGAAAATTTGAAATACTTTGTCATGCCGATTTTCATAGAGCAAGATATGGTGTTTCACTCGAGAGAGGACCCTTTGACAAGAGAACAGCAGACTATGTATGGATGTTTGTCTTTGGAGCCCTATCACTTCTTGTAAGTAAGAAAAAATCATCTTATATTTATAGTTTTTTTCCCCAGTAACATTAACTTAACTATGAGCATGTATGCTAATTGGTGGTAAAATTTGGGTATACTGATCTGCCATATGATTTACCAAATGCTGCAACATGAATTTATCAGACAGCTTTTAGCTCTATGGTGGAAAAATAAGGAAGCATTGGGGTTGGAAACCTGTTGTTTCTTTTCTAATGACAAACTGAGTAACTGTCAAGGAAAGAACAGAAAAATAGGGACAAACTGAGTAACTGTCAAGGAAAGAACAGAAAAATAGGGTGTCAAGCAGGTTTGTCAAGAGATGCCAGATATATTTGGTGAACTAGTAAAAATTGAAATAATATGTTTGGAGATGTAGAATTCCAAAAGTATAAGTACCTAATAAATAATTATAGATGATACAACTCTTTCCCAATTTAGATTTGAATTTTGCAATTTGTATGGAGAATGATTATGCAAAATCAAGAAATCCAGTGGCATAGATGATAAATCCTTCTATATTTATTTGACAAACATTATTTGTGAAAATTTAGAAGAAATTTCCTCACAAAATATGTTAACACAATATCAAAACAGGTGAACCAAAATCCCCCATACTAATCAATATATCATGAAAATAATGACAATTGTGTTACTTGATCTTAGGTGATGGCTGCTGTTCCATATCTATGGTCTCCATTCTTGGGAGGTTCCTTAGTATTTATGCTTGTCTATGTTTGGAGCCGTGAGTTCCCAAATGCACGAATAAGCATTTATGGTCTTGTGTCATTGAAGGTACGCTTCTAGCAGTTTTGTTTTAATCTCTCTCCACTGTCCTGTTTTAGATATCCTAGCATTTGTAAAAGTATAAGCTTGCGACTGCTTTTCTTTATATACACTTTGAAATTATACCTCCTTGTTTCTGTAACATTTAATATGAGTCTACTTAGTGTTCTATAAAATAAGTTGATATCTAGAACTTGCAATATCTGCAGCACCATGCTATAAAGTTCAATGTGCATCTAGATTATCATTCAAAGAAGGATTGGGACAACATTTGTAACTTCATTTCTACGTTTTCCTGCACAACCAATTGGCTGCATATAAAATTTTCTCTTGCTCTTTTTTGCCTTACTTGTTACTATCTCTTTTTCATTTTCTTCTTTAATTACTATTTTTGTACCAATGCAGTTGGAGTGTGAACGAGCAAAAAAGGGAAATGAATATTTTTATGAATGAATTGCTGTACTTTTGGTTCTTGTAGATTTTATTATTAGAGGCCCTTAAAAATGCATCATGAGTGAGGTATGCCCCATAAAGAGGAACCACCTTGAAGAAGTTAACCAATGAAAAAATATGGTCTCTCAAATTTTGCCTGGTTAACCTTGAAATCATGGAGTTGCAGTCCCAATTAAGTGTGCTCACTATTTTTGGCCTGTATTTTATTTTGTTTAGTGTCACCAAACTTTCCATCAATACTTCTACCCATAATTATAAATAATGAAGTCTATTTTCTCAAGGTTTTTTTTTTGTGGTAGTTCCAAGCATTCAAGTAGAATATTTCTTTAAGTTATATCTTATGTACAATTGTACTCCCTGCCATTGTCTGCCTCTGGCTTTGCGTTATGCAATAGAGTAAACATAACAAAGGCTATTCATGACATTTATGACGTTTATTATATATTCAGCAATTGAAAGGAATCTAAGAGGCTGGTTATTTATTTTAACTGTAGGGATTCTATCTTCCTTGGGCAATGCTAGCACTCAGTTTGATACTCGGAAATTCTTTGAAGACAGACATTCTAGGGATGGTTGCAGGACATTTATATTACTTCCTAACAGTGCTTCATCCTCTTGCTGGGGGGAAATTCATCTTGAAGACCCCTCTTTGGGTGTATCCTTTCTATTGTTTTTATTTATTTTAACAGTGCATTTAACTTATATTCGAAACCTCTTAAACCTCATTCTCATGAATTTCTTTCACTTTTCTGGTAGGATTTATAGATATTTGAATTGTCATAATTTGAAATTGTATTTCTCCATAAACTCGTGGAGAATTTCACAACTCCCACTAACAGACCAATGTGTCTGTGTTCCTGTATGTCAAGGACGCAGCAAGTTTTGAACCATAAACCATTATATTTTGGAGACTCGAAAAAATGCATGATAAACAAAGATGTTTGATGCACACATCACCTTGTTACATAACCACTAGCTACATAGCAAATTAGGCTTCTTGTTTCATCATTCACATGTTCTTGATACGGACAAGATCAAATGGAGGATATGAAAGACATTCACTTAAAAGGTAAAGCAAATTATTTTCCAAATTTACATGAAATACAATGAAAAGACTTGGACTTGACCTAACCTAAGTGACAGACTCAAAGGTATTAGGTGCAGTGGCAGCAGTAGAGAACAAGTGGGGTGGAAGATGAAGAGAGGAAAGGTCTAATAGAACTTCCAGTATACGGCCTATCCCAATTCCTTGTGTGAGGATTCTACATTGTCCAAGTTTACATAATTGAGGTAGTGAGGGTGGAACAACTAGAATAGATTTATAGGTTGTGTTTGAGCTGTCTTCTTGCATGTTTCTACATATTATCAATTCCTTGATTTTACTGTCAAGTGTGGGAAGTGAATCACAATGTCAGAGATGCTCGAACAGGATCATAATCATCATCAAGTGCCATCACAAATTGTGTTTGAGGATAGGAATCACGATACTAGAGGAATCTCTTGACATCCTTGAAACTATCCCGTTTTAGCTCAAAAGAAATTAGTTTGATTCTGAATGTTAGACATTTATGAATTAAATTTAGCAATAGATTGGTTGCATGCAATGAATAGTGGTCATGTATTGATATTGATGAACAAGAACAGTTGTTTGACAGCGCTGCGCTAGGAAGTTCCATATGTCATGTGCAGTCTCTAACCATCGGAGTAAAGTAATGTTCCGATTTGTCTTGTTTAGGAACTTCTCTATTAATATATCTCCATAAGAGACACCCTTTGATGGATCTTTTCATAGCATAGGCCCATTGACTGTAGTTTTGGCTATCAAGAATCAAGGAAATTGGGTATCTGGTTTCGTTTTGTTCCATGTAGACTGCTCTAATAGAAAAAAAGATTAATGATTCAAATTCTACATGGAAAGTCGAGTATACATCAAAGATTATTTATTTATTAAAATAAAAAAAAATAAAAAAAATCCTAGTCTAACCCTATTCTAGTCCTAGTAGGATCAGGTCACTTATCCTGCAAGTACAAGCTTACAAAAGTGTGGAGTTCACAATAAGTTTGGGCCCTTGGGCACTAATAGATCTAACACTGGTTTACCTTAGTTTTTTGCACTATAGCAGATTTTATATCATGAAATAATTAAGCATAGCCAACATCCTGATCTGTGATTTTTTTCTTCTGGCAAAGATTTGAGGTTATATAATGAAAAAAGAAATTTGAGAAAAATACCAATTGGGACAAATATTTGGGCATCAACTATTTTATTGAAGGTTAGAGACTTGTTGTGAAATAATTGTATTATCCTTAATGACTTTCCAGTCACAAATTAGTTGCATTTTGGGGTAAGGGAACACAAATGAATACCCCAGTGCAGCGTGATCCATCTGCCGGAGTTGCATTCCGAGGAAGAAGCTACCGTCTCAACAGAAATGGACCAAGCCCTACAGAGCAAGCAGAGACAGATAGTCCTGCACAGGCACAGCAGCCCAACCAGGGTGATGGAGTTGCTTTCCGAGGCAGAAGCCATCGTCTTAACGGCCGTTAGAGGTAATATTCATTAGCTAATATTGAATAACATGTAAACCAAATTCTAACTGAATTACGTTAGATGATTACTGGTATGATCATGTGAATTGGGAATTCGTATATGTTTGCAGCAGGACTGCTGAATTCAATATTAGGCTCCACCAAGAGGTAGATCCCATCTAACATTGTGTCACAAGATGCAATTATGTGTTCAGCAGCCAGAGTGAGTAGCCTTAACACACTGGAGGCCTTGCTTTTGCAGCGTACTATTGAAAATGTCATATCTATTAAGTACTTTTTTGTGTTACATCTTAGATGATTAGTTTTTCAATGAACATGAGAATATCGTGTTGTATTTAATACCAACTTTTTTTTTGTAATAAAGAGGAAGATTCTAACTAATGACTTCTGCTCCATGATAGGGATTTCCAGTTTATTGTATTATCCGTTATGATTAATCATACAGGGAATATTAAGATTCTAACTAGTAATTTCAGCTGTATGAAACTTGGTTCCCAGCTTATTGTGCTATAACGTATGATTAATCATACTTCTATTTCTAAGAATGAAAAGTTCATATTTCTTAGTGAAGATCAAGGAGCCATCAGCAGCAACAAATAGCTGCTTTGTTTTCAACTGAGTGAATTTGGTTGAAGCACAATCTTGTGCATTAAAGTGGTTGCCCTACTTTGTGACTTATATTGGTCATTTTGACTTTCAGACACTAATGGAAATGCTTTGAGCCTTTTGAGTCTTCTAACCCCAATAGCAGCTTCACGGGTCAAGGAAGAGTTCAGAGCTTAAGCCATTGGGAAGTCTTGAAAATAAAGTTCCATAGTAAAAGAAAGGCCAAAATGGCCGAATACCACTGTTTATCAAAATATATATCAATCTACCATTGTTTTGAAAATATGCAGGGATCTACCACTTTTTGGATATTCGACTTTAAGGAAATCGAGTTTCCCATGGTACTCGAATTCTACGAACTCAAGTTCCACTTCAGTTTGCCATTGTGGCAGCGGCTGAGCTGGAATTTTATTAATTAAAAATGTCACCTTGAACTCAAGCTTGGGGAACTCGAGTTATATGTTGACATAACTCGAGGACTTGATCATTGAGTATTATAATAAGAAAACTACACAGTACTCAAGTTCATTAAACTCAAGTACTATCTAAGTATATACTCAAGTCCTCTAAACTCAAGTAGTATGTATATAACTAAAACACAAACCCCATATCTGTGAGTAGTTCTATAGCTCAGTTTCTTCCTCTGATCTCACCTGAAACACAAATTTCACATCTGTGACTTAGTTTGTCTCCTGTCAACAAATTTGATCCATCGGATTTAAATTTTGTTGACAACCTTGATGCAAATATGTAGTTGATGCAAAAATCAATTTTTTGCGAAATATGTGGGGATCTACCAAACAATCCATTATGATTTAATAGAAAAAGTACGATTTTGAAGTGGCCATTGGATTTAATTTATTTTTTGTTGTTAACGTTGATGCAAATGTTCAGTATTGGTGAAAAAAAAATTTTCAGGTTATTTGGAGGATGTATTCAGTTCAAGTTTGAATGTTTATAGGTGAGAACTAATTTTTCATATTACTGAATAAACATCATTTGTCATTTAAATAATTTAACTTTAATTTGGACGTATATAACTTAGTGTTATGCTGGAAAATTTGACTATTGTTTTAATTAGTGGATAACATTAAAATGCAACTCAACAAGACATAAATAATAAAAGATAAGTTCCCATAAATTCTCCATGCAAAATGCAAATGACAATGGATAGAACCTTGTAGAAGGTATTGTCGTAGTCAGCACAATGACTGTTTACAAAATTTCAGCTTGCATGATCACCTTTTTGTTACACATCGAAAACAACGTCTTATGTTGGTAGGTAGAAATTTTTGGAAATCATCGTTGTTTGAATCTAAGAAGTCTGAAATATCTTCGTCATCATCTAAGTTTGTAATTTCGTTAATGGACTTGATGGCTCGCTCTTGTGCTTTTCCCTTAAGATGTTTTCTAGCCTTTTGGATTGCGTGGAAACAGTCTATCCTCTGCTACATTTGATTTTTCTCCCTTTCAAGGCATGCAAACACATTTGTTGATTCCTCTCTAGGTAACTCCGCCAAACGTGCCTTTGGAACTCTTAACCCATGCCACCTACAATACACCTCCAACTCACATCTTTTCTCGTACAACTTTGACCATAGCTATTCTTCTGTGGTTGCTTCTACGATGGTGTTATCTGCACCTAGTTGTCTAGGTTTGCTGACCATGATGTGACTAACGCTACCAAGTCTATCATACGTGCATATTGGAGCATTAACAAAATCTCTCTTCCTTCCAACCAATGTTAGCCCATAGTGGTCAGTGTATGTCTGTAGTAGTGGCACTAATGACATTTTTGATGATGCACACATGGAAGTAGATCCAAACTTTTTTCTGACTACACGATGTGATTTTGAAGAGCTAGAACTCATTTCCAATTCAAGCTTCGTTGTTGGTGGGTTTGAAACAAACTATTTACGTATTCAGTGAATTTATGAGCACATCTTATAGTCGTTAGCACCAAAGTGTTTGTGTTTTCATGTCAATTAGGGGTGGTAGGGACATGTTATAAGGATGTCATGTCTATGAATAACGACATATTTTATTAGACCAACCAAACTTTGTCATGTAATGGCACATGAACCTTTACTTCATTTCACATGTCACACATTGCCTCGTATTGAGTTTGGCATGTAATGCCACGTGAACCTATAATTCATTACTCATGTCACACTGGGCATTGTGGAGAGGGTATCTTACATGTCATGTGTACCATTAACAACAAACAATAATCAAGTACGGACTTTGTCATGTAATGCCTCGTGAACCTTTACGTAATTTCTTATCCCACACAATCTACAATGATCCAACAGAGGCAAACAACCGTATTAACCATACAATTAGAAAAAAAGTGTAAAGAATGGGAACGATACATAATACAAATACGTATCTCTACTCTAAAAAGTGTTACTCCAAACTAAAAAAGTGCAAGCGAATTATAAGTATAACAACTACATGCATTCCCAACAAAGGTACAATACCTAATTTGGCCGTAACGAAGCAAGTGACATACGATAGGCGCTCAAGACGTGCATTGCATGTTCTATGGTGCACTTAGCCCCTTTCCATCTAGCAAACACCACATACAAAACCTTATGTTACTTACACAATCCCCATGCGGAAAAGTAGTGCGTATGTAAACAATAAGTATACAAAAGCTACATACCTAATAGCCAGTGGACCTAGGGGCAGTGCCTGGTGTGGATGCCTCATCACTAGGCATATTTGCGGGAACCTAGCATATGCCCACAACTATACCAATAGCAGTGCATCCCCAATTTGCTTGTCTTTCTTCTCTAATGCCTTACACAAGTGTTTATATAGCTAACATAGTGCTGCACTATCCCAATTATACTTCTTGCCATTACTAATTGGATTCAAGAATTGCAAATACATGACTAAGATCTGTTTGCTGGACTTGTCCATAAACAGCATACCACCCAATAGCAGCATCATGTAATATCGAGCGTAGTGCTACACTCGCAAGTCAATGGAATCAATCGAGAGAGGGTCGCTAAACTGTGACTCAAGCCAAGATGCTTCTAACCTCGCTCCACACAGCACTGCCATGTTATCATTGGCACTGGGTTCTTTGACCAGAGGCCTATAGCCTAGCAAATCGAAGCATAAGTTGCCCCAGTCTGACATATGGGTAATCCCCACCACTGGAAAACTATCTACAGGTACTCCCATTATAACCTCCATGTCTTATAGCGTGATTGTCATCTCACCGTGGGGCAAGTGGAATGAGTGTGTCTCTGGCCGCCATTTCTCCACCAACGCCATGCATGATCGAGCTCTATATTTGGGACCCAAAGTAGCCCATCTAACCTTGCATCTGTGATATAAGCGGCAACCTGTGGATCTAACCCACCTTCGGGCACACCACTGAATCAGTGACGACAAGTTAGTACACCTGGCAATTCCTACAAATAGAGAAATATTGTATTAATATAGCATTTTATAACAACATAATAATTACACTTCAAACTTAAATGCCAACGCTAGGGATATTTTTTAAAATGGATATGTAATTGTATGGCACAAGGGTCCTTAGGCCCACTTGTGCCATGAACTTCAACCCTACAGTATGGCCTATGGTTCCAACCCCTTTGACCAAAGTTGGGCCCTAGGCCCGTTGAGGCCATGGGCCTGGGATCCATGCCACTGTGCTTGAACCAAGGCCCATTGGGCATGCAATCTTAAACTTTACACCTATTGGTTCATAGTCAAAGACCTGCCCAGCCAACACATCTTAGCCAGGAACGTGATTGCTCGAGGATATTATATCTCAGCTGCTTGGTATTGCCCTGGGGAATATCGCTGCTGAACGTCCCTCTTAAGATGGGAAACAGTTCCAAAGCCACTACTCCCACTCCCACCTAAACACCCACTTAAAGGCAAGGGAATTGGACCTTCATGCCCACTAATAACCTAGAGTAATCATAACCCCTTCACTAATCTCAAGCTATAAATAAGAGATGAGAATGAGGAAGAGGGGGGGTTGGATGGTACAAAAGAAAAAGGAGAGTAGAGAGAGAGAGAGAGAGAGCATCAAGAGAGCAGTAGGTGAGAAAGGAAAGGAATTCACAGGCTTGCATTGTTGGGTCTTTGTGCTAGGAACTACCCAAGGTAGGAAATCCAAAGCTCGCATCACAAATAGACTGTGAGCCCAAGTGAGGGCCAACCCATCAACCTCATTTTTTGCGTGCACAATAATAATAAGAAAAATCTTTGTATTATATAACTTGAGTATGATTTTGGACAAGTGCATACCTCGCCTTCTAAAGGACCATCCTAAAGCCAACTTGAATGATGCTTAGGCTGCCTCATTAGGACAGTACGCCCACGGGGTCTCGCTGGATGTGTGTTCGTATCTAGCATAAATTAATATCATAATAGAACTATTGCAAAAATGGATTTAATTGGACATGAATGGAACAGTTAATTTGAAGTACTAAAGACAATCCCACTAAGGTATAAAAGTAGCAACATGCACATACTGACTAAGGAAATCCTAGCATAGAGGTTATCGTCGCAACTTGCTGAAATTTCATGGTATTTATATGTAAGAACTAGTTGCAATTACGTACTTATCACTGCAATTCATAAATTTGCAAATGAGAGTAGCTATAATTTAAAGTAAAGATAAAATACATTTAGACCTGATTACACTTCCTTTTACTATTGATTCCGTTTTTGTTTTTCATAGTACTAACAAGATTTTCAATGAATTTTCAATAAAGGCGTACAACATGCAAAACACATATATTGAACTCCATACATAGACAAATACATCATAGACCATTTTGTTTTTCAAACTGATTTTTTAAACCAAGCAAAAATTGCATACATAGACATTAAGCCCAAAAATTTAGCTTACTCAAAATAAGCTCATTGTCCTCTTTTTCTATTTCACATTCCTAGCAACTAGACTCCTCCATATTTGGTAATATAAAAAATCTCGAACTCTACAATTTAATAATAGACTAATTTTCTAGAAAACCAAACAAAAACCCCACACAGAATTGAGTTCAA
Source organism: Quercus lobata (assembly GCF_001633185.2). NCBI lineage: Eukaryota > Viridiplantae > Streptophyta > Magnoliopsida > Fagales > Fagaceae > Quercus > Quercus lobata. The sequence continues at coordinate 28,323,916 of NC_044912.1, read as the reverse complement.
TACAACAAAAAGTAAACTAATCCCATACAAATAAAAATGTCATACACTTGTTTCTCCTTTTTTTTATAATTTATCATTCTCAATATACAATGATATTTACCATCCAAATAAAAACTTCACACATAACAAAACTCATTACAACAAAAAGTATACTTATCTCACACAAACCAAATCATCATACATCTATTTATCTTTCTTTGCCATTTTTTGATTTATATAAACCAATCACCTTTAATTGATTAAAACAAACAAACAAACCCTCCAACTTCACAATCTACTAATAGACTAGCTATACCAAACGAAAGCTTCACACATAACCAAACTCATTACAACAAAAGTAAGCTCATCTCACATCCCTAGCCAACCATATTTCTCTAATATAAACACATAAAAGGAATGTAATCGTAAGTAAAGAAAACAACCAATACTCATGAACTAAAAAGTATCCAACATTTTCAAATTTTATTTTCTAATTTAGGGTAAATAGAAGTTTGTCTTAATACAAAGTCATTGAATATGAACATTATGTAATTCAATTTATCAAATGGACAAAATCCCAAAACTCAAAACCCTAACTCATTTTGTTTCCTCTCCCACAATACACAAATAACCCTAACCCCCATATTGTTTTAGCCGTCTTAACCAAATGGTCAAACAAAGATTGGGGGTATGTACCTTCTGATTCAAAATTGGAGATGCAAATCACCAATTGAAGAACTCGATATCTTCAACATTGAGATCAGCCTTGAATTAACTCAAACAAATATGGGTGCTTTGCTGTTTCGCTTGGATTTTCGATGATTGGGAGGGCTGTAACATCGTCAGAACAAATAGTACGAGCGAGTGAGAGTGAGAATGAGCACGACAGAGAGAGCGAGAGGGAGACAGAGACTGAGACTGAGACTGAGAGCGAGATTGAGAGTGAGACTTAGACTAAGAGTTAGAGCAAGAGGGAGAGTGAGAGCGAGATTGAGATTGAGTTTGAGAGTGAGACTAAGAGCGACATTGAGAGTGAGACTGAGAGCGGTAGATGGGGCAGGGCATATAACATGCTACTCAAGTGTTCAAACCTCAGGTATGTAGTTACACAGTACTCGAGTTTACTAAAATCGAGTACTGTGTAGTTAATTAAGGTACCTGAGTCCATTAAACTCGAGTACTATCAAGCCAGAACTCGAGGTTCATGACCTTGAGTTCAAGGTGGCATTTTTTAATTATTAAAATTCCAGCTTAGCCATGCCACTATGGCAAACTCAAATAGAACTTGAGTTCAGGGAACTCGAGTACTATTAGAAACTTGAGTACCTTAAAGTCGAGTACTATTAGAAACTTGAGTTCCTTAAACTCGAGTTCCTAATTAGTGGTACATTCCTACATATTTCCAAACCAGTAGTAGATTGATATATATTTCGGTAAATGTGAGAAAAACTGTGCCCTTGGCCCCGTTTTTTGGTGTTGGGCCAAACCTACGTGAATGGGTGGAGTCGTGTTATTGTCTCTTAGAATGGAGGTTCGTCTGATTATATTTTCCCCTTTAGATTAAATATTTTACAATAGAGTCGCTACTTATTTAATTATTCGAAAAAAATAAGAAAATCAAAATTGAAAAATTCCTTATTTTATTGATTTGAAAAGAAATGTACATTGATCATAGGAAATTACATGACTTTGGTTCTAGATACAATCTAAGATAAAGTACATGGCTTTGTTTCCTAGTTTCAATCTAGAGATTGAAAATTACATGGATAATAATTGATCTATCAATCCTTGATCTAAGCTTGGAGACTATATTACAAGGTGGAAAGGTGTTAGGCGGGCCTTGCCCGGTGAAACCGGTCTTCTAGACTATGGTGGCCAACATTCATATTATATCATCCAAATCAATCAATTGCACGTTGAATTTAATGTGTGTGCATGTGATAAACCCTAATTCCCTTTATTAATCATTGCATTTGGATTGAAAAATAAATTCTACTGAATGTGTGTGGATGGTGATATCCTAGATTCAAGGATTTGAGAGTATTATGAACAAACATGTTTTTTGTATTTTTGATGTGGATTTAGGATCAAAGCTAATGTTATGCACGAATATGTGATGAACAACCAAGAACATGTGAAAAACGCATATGAATATTTAAGAACATTCAAACATATTCAAGAAATTTAAATAAACACTAGCATAATCTAATCTTAATCTAATCATGGTAATATAATATATATATATATATATATATTTAAACAAAAAAAAAACCAAAAAAAAAAGTTATTGGAAATGATTATACCTGCATGCAAAATACACATGATGGAGGAAGAGATTTTTGGTGGAAGTTCTAAGGGTGGAGTAGAAAAGAAGAACTAGGAGAGGAAGAGTGAGTCTCACTCAATATCTTGAGTCTCAGGAAGATCAAGATATAACAAAATTACTCTACTTCACCAGAACTTGAGAGAGGAGAAGAGATGAGGTTTCTCTCTTGGAATGGAGGGGGGGGGTTTATATAGGTTTAGTGGAAAAAAATATGAATGGAAGGTCATTTAATGAGGGTTAACAAAGTATTAAAAGGAATCATGAACCTAGACCCTATTTCAGACTTTAAGGAAAGTTAGTGCATCAAATGTAGAGATTGGTAGGAGTGATGAGCAAGCAAAATTTAGTTTTTCCCGTAGTTGTAACAACCCGCAGAGCCAAATTCAAAAAATCATATCTTACTCAATTCTAATCAAAATTGTCTCGTTTTTGTGCTCAAATTGAAGCCCCGAATGTGTAGTTTCTGGAAATATTAACCTCACTCACAGATTCAAAATATTCTAAGAGATATTAACGAAATGGTGAGCAGATGACATTTGTTAGAAAATAATTTCAACACAATTAACATTAATAGGTCCCAAAATTAGTTTCCAATTAACATTAATAGGCTCCAATCACTTCCATTTCAGACTTAATTAGTTCCAAATTTATCCTAATTAAAAAGATAATTGCACAATTTACTCATTGAATAATTAATGTTTGACTATCTAATTAATTAAGTGTGAGCAACCTTATTATAAGATGTAATCCTAGCCAATCAAATTATGACACATAATTAATCTCAAGTTGATTATAATTACAACTAATTGGAATCAATTGTTCATAGTCACATATAGTCGGACTTAATTTGCGATAGTGCATCTCAGCCATTAAAATTTGATTTGATGATAACTTTCAATTTAATGGTCTGATTAGGGCTTATGACCAGTCGATTTGATCATTACCACATCAATATCATTTTGATGAAATGAAATCAAGGATCTAATGGCCACAATTTAGATGCCTATTTTTAAGGTGAAATTACCCTTTTACCCTCCATGTGAGGTTAAATGTAGGTTATAAAATGGGGTGTCAATAATAAACAGTGGTATTTGGCCATTTTTGTCATAAAAGAAAAAGTAAAGCTTGTATTACTTCACAAGCCCTTCCAAGCCATTAAGACTAAAGATGTCTGGATAGATACTACTTTGGGAAAAATGATTAAATGCTCTCACCTAGGATGTATGGACATGACACGGACACTGGTACAGGTACGATACAGTGACACTAACAATTTTTGAAAAATGATATTATGATACACTAAATAAGATACCATTATGATACGGATACAATACGGACATGGTACCCCAAATGAAGTTTTCGTACTTCCTAAGCTCTCACCAACTTATGGGCCATTTGTCCCCAAATTTCCACTATCATTTATAAATGGGCATCCCAAGAAAGTATTAAAAGAAAAAGTAATCTATGATGAAGATTCTCTTAGGCTTGGGTCCCATGCTCTTGTACAATGGACCTATGCTTGAGCCTTCATCAATCTAGCTAAAGTTATTTGGAGGATCTGAAATTCATAGCAACCCATCATGCCTTTAGACTTAAAGTTGGGTTCTGATGGGGAGCTCACATGTATCTAACTAGAAGCTATCACATCTATCTAACTAGAAGCTATCTTAAATTTTAGAGGATTTGAAATTCTCAGCAACCGAGAATGTCTTTAGAGTTAGGTAATGACGAGGGTACTCTCATTTATCAACTTAAAGCTATCTTATATTTTGGGGTACTTTTTTTATATTATTATTATTATTATTATTATTATTATTATTTTGCCTACTGAATTTTATTTATTTAAAAAAAAAAAACCATTTAATAGTTACAATAGTAGCTATAAGGCTCTTGATGCAATTATAGATTGAAACTAATTAAATTTACAATTCACCCTAAAGCTTTCAATAAAGATGTAATGCTGAATATTTATAGATGCACAGCCATAAATGAGATTAGTTTGAGCTGAAATTTCATGCATGGACCTTATAACGTTATATAATCAGTGATATATTCACCTGAAATTTTCCTTTAATCAATGGTATATTCAGCTGATGCCTTGTGATTAATGCAAAAGCTTTCATTCAGATATGACAATCAACAATTATCAATAACTAGTAACTAGTTGTTGTGGGTTCCAATTTGCTGAACTAGTAAAATATTTAATAGTTGAATAAGAGATTTGGGGTTTAATCCCTAGTTACACTAAAAACTGATTAGTGTCTTGGTTTGATGATAAAAAGGTATCATCAAGAGTAAATGTTATAAGTTGAAACTCTCTAAAAAAAATAACTAGTTGTTGACCCACGCAATGCGTGGGAAATATAATTATTTTATAATTTGGTATAATATTTAATTTATTTTCTAAAATTTATTAAATATTTTTCCTTAAAAATTTAACTATTTCTAAAAGATTTTTTTCATCTCTCTAGCTTTACAAATATATCATTCTATTATTTTGGGAGTTTTTTATTTTTAATTTTTAGAAACTTGGGTATGTTTGATTGATATTATTCTTTTTGGAAGTGGTCTATATTTTTCAAACTTTTGGTATAGTGCGTTATGTTTTCTTTTTTTAGGGTACAACTAAACCTTTTTAAGTTTTAAATTAATGATTCAAATTTCCCATTCTCTTATTTATCAAAAAAAAAAAAATCTTATTCTCTTAAGGAGATATCATGACAATCAAATCTCATCACAAATTTAGAATTGATATTACTCAAATAATTGAAAGGCACATTTAAATCATAGACATGTAGATTGTATTTAGATATAAATCAAATTCTCACTTCCAAAATATCTAAAAATTAACTAAAAAATGTATAGTTGTAAACACCAAATTATCCAAGTCATACTACATAATAGAATAATATTATATCATTACTAGTCTCATCACACGTACTTTGCATGTGCAATGAAGCTCTTTTTTTATTCTTGGCCTGGAATTGTGTTTTAGCAAAATATATATTCAACAAAAACTCATAGGAATTAAAAAAAAAAAAAAAAAAAAAAAAAAAAAAAAAGTAATAAAAAATGGACTTACCAAAAATCATTATGAACCAACCATGGAACCCTTATGTTCTTTGTGGGAGAGCTCCAATTTGCTGCGTGCAGGCCAAAATCTTTTCAAAATTGAATAGTATTAAAAAAGATGAAGTAGAGAGAGATATAATTATATATTGGTGTAGTTCTAAATTGTTGAAACGTGGGATGTTTAAATGAGGATATGTGGTAGTGCCTAAATTAAAGGAATATGGATAAGAAGTAATAGTAATGGTTTTATAGTAGGAGTGTCTCTCTTTTTTTTCTTTAAAAAAAAAATTCAAATAAAGATAAATAGATTTTAGAAGTGAAAAAAAAAAAAAAAAAAAAAAAAAAACAAAACAAAAACAAAAACGTAAGATTAGGGATTAAGAAAATTGGAAATTCAAAAAAAAAATATAGAAAATACAAAAACGTGAGATTAGAAATTAAGGAAACCAGAAATTAAAAAAAAAAAATAGAAAAATTAAATAAAAGAAACTAGGAAGTCTTGACAAAGTAGAAAAAGAAGAAAAAAAGAAAAAAGAGGAGCAATGGGTCTTGAAGGAATTATACAAAGTGGACTGGGAATTTTATCTTATTTTATTTTTGGATAAGTTTGTTTTAAAGACATAGATTAGTAGAAAAGTGTCATATTTTGTAGGCAATGTTTTAGGTAGAGTTGGATATATATTTTTACTTGGTTGTTTCCAAGTTTTGTTGCTGTTAAAAATAAGGTTTAGGGGTATTTTTGAACCACATAAAAGTCTAGTCTAAAGAAATGAATCATGTTATAGATAGTATATATGCACTATATAATATCTAAGATAACATCTATCAACTAAATAGAAGAGAATAAAAAAAAGATAACAAATTAAAACACAACCAAATCGCATCAACCCAAAGTAGAGTTCAACACCAAAATTCATCAACCTAAACCAAAGATGCAGTAAAGAATTAAAAATCTGCCAAAAGAAATAAATAAAAAATGAGAGAGAGAGAGAGAGAGAGAGAGTATTTACCTTTTTGGTGTGGGCAAAATATGAATTGAATGAAAAAAAAAATAGTAAATTTTAAAGTAAATAAAATGAGAATAAGAAGAGTCAAAAAAAAAGAAAAAAAAAAAAAAAAGATGAATGGATGGAGAAATTATAATGCTACGGTATAAAATATTGGGGAGATAAAAATGTTGAAAATAAGTAGATGATATAGCTGCTAATGTTGCACAACAAAAGCAATAAATTATGAAAAAACACCCTTATTGTGATGTTTTTCTTTTTACTCAGAAAATATTTTTGTAGGCAACCACAGCATCGCAATAGTGGACTTACAGTTTTCATAAATTTAAGAAAAAGAAAGATTCCATTTATGTTAGTTAAATAGATGAATTCGAAGTCTCTTATTGCTTACTTTCACCAAATTTTATTTATTAGTCTTGTCATAGACTCATAGGCACCCAAATAATAAATTGAAAATTTCATATATATTCTCCCTTTTTCTCTGAATTATGGTTTGGCCAAGGAGAATTCATGGGCCAACCCATCGATCTATAAAATTTTCTATGCCTCAAGAGTTTTCCAATTTTTATGCCTAAATAAATTTCTTGTTACACATAATATGTACAACGTATGTACACACATTTTCTTTTGTGTACTTATCGCGTATGTATGCCATAATACAAAGAAAGAGGGAGAATGTTATGTAACTTATGTTACGTATAAAATTTTATGTGCCTCAAGTGTTTTCCAATTTTTATACCTAAGTAAAGGATTTAATTTATATCTATATATTACTAAAAGTTGGAGTGTAACATTTAATGTTGCTACGCTCAGGTTAAGCCACATAAGTTATCATGTCATTACTATTTTTTTTTTTTTTGAATTTTTCCTACAATTTAAAATTAGTTTTTCTAAATTTAAAAATACTAATAAAAAGAAAATAATTCCCAACCTTTTGTGTTCCCTGGTTACAATTTTAGACGGCAACCCTTTGTGTTCCATAATTACAATTTTAAACAGCAACTCTTTGTGTTCCATAGTTACAATCTCAAATGGCAACCCTTTAGCTTCCTAACGCCAGACTTTGGCTTTCTAACTTCTTCATCTCTTCCTCTCCTCACACTATATTAATACTAAAAAGTTGGATGATTTAGTTCAGGCATTTCTAAGTCCCAGTTGCTCTTAACCTCAATTCTTGTGATGAATTAGCTAATGGAGGAGATCGTTGAATTAGTGGATGAATTAGTTAATCAATTTTTTTATCATATGAACGAATATTCCATGAACTTCTTCATTTATTTTTAAGTACTTGCTGCTGTTTGATTTGTTTGTAACTTTATATATATATTTATTGATTAATTTATACACTACCCTTGTTGATTCCACGTTTGCTGTGACATGCTACTAAATCTTTCATGAGAGAGAGAGAGAGATCCTGAATAAATAAGGTAACCTTTTACAATAGATTTGTGTAGGTTTTCTTCCCTTATGTTCAGATTCCATTCTATGTAATTTTATGTGATGCTAACACTACTCTTTAAAGAAGTTTTTTTTTTCTTGTATAAATGACTTGAATTACTTTATCCTTCCTCGGCAAAATCTGAGGAGAGTGGTCTTTAAATATATTTCTTTTAGACTCTTATACAATTTTAGTTCTTGTTGCTACAGTGTTTTCTCTACAGATTCCTCAATCCCCCATCCTTGGAGGATCTCTCACATTATATATCCTCTTTTGATTGATCTTGGCCCTTTATTTGTTGATTATAAAGGCCACTACTCGAGTGCTTGTCCCATCAGACGCCCTTCCCAGTCTTTTGTGAGTTGCGGCAACCAAGACAGTATTGTTCAGAGGTCTTATCCACGTAAATGCGGTCAGAGGGTTTGGTGAGACACAATAAATGTGGTGGCAGCTACCATCCCTCCAATCACGTCAAGGCTAACCTCCTCGTTGAAGCTCTTCCTCCACAATGTGAACCCCCTCTGGTTTTGCTGTCTGAGTGTATGGACTCCTCGGCATGATAATGGCCTCCTTGGCTTTGAGTATGACACGTGGCACTATTACTTTATTAAATTTCTGTACCCCACAAAATATGAATATATATATATATATATATATATTAAATTTACCCACAAAAAAAAAAAAAAAAAAAAAAAAAAGTCAAACTAGAAAACTTATAAAAATAATATGGCTAATTTAATTTGAATTTCTTTAAAGAAGACAATATTCTTGTTATTACAATATTCAGGTTCCAAAGTCTTCTCTTTGAAGTGCCAGTTCATTGGTTTATACTTTATACTAGTATTATACTATTGTTGAAGACCAGTGCAATGCATATCCAATATTCTTGTTATTATAGTCTTTCAATCTACGATCACCCTTTCCACCACCATCACACTACCTTGACAGAAGAAAACCATTCTGTGCAATGTCTACCCCAGCGGAGTAATCTTTCTCTTTCCTTCTATGCACAAACACACAAACATTTCAATGATCACATGCATATATGACCTTTTGTTGATTTGCATGCTAGTTAGTTGAATGTTACACAATGGTACTTGGTTAATTTTCTTACATAAAATTAGTGTTAATCATTTTATGCAAGAAAAAATTTAGTACTTTCTTTTCTTCAATATATAATTTGATTTTGTTGTGGATTTCATTCCAAACAAACCAGATGCCCCTCCCTCAGTCTAATAATAATGTATCAATAATTTTAGGTGGTTCAGAAGCATGCAATATTTCTTGCCCTTGCTGCAAGTTATATATTTATTTGGTCACATTAGTTTCTGAATATTTACTTTTGGACTCGCTAAACCAAAAAGAAAAAAGAAAAAAGAAAAAAAAAAATCAACTGGCTCTTGATTTTATATCAAGGCTTGCAATTTTGATACTTCATGATTTCTGTAACCTCTTTGCTACTTAAACAAGCTGATTTTTCATAAAATGTTTCAGATACTATCGATCTCTCCCACCTGTAAGCAAGTTCTATGGAGTGGCCTGCTTGATGACCACATCTGCATACTATCTGCAACTTTATAATCCTTACAATATAGCATTATTTTATGGCCTTGTACTAAAACGTTTTCAGGTAAACAAGTTAAGTTGCCAATTTGTCCAATCTGTAATACATGAGATTAAATTCTTTTTTTTTTTTTTTTTTTTTTTTTTTTTTTTCATTTTGTATTGCAAAGATCATGTTGTAATAAGTTAAAATTTGAGGGTTCACTTTCTGCGTATGCCCCGATTGTTAATGTTTGTACATGGTGCAGGTTTGGAGGCTTATTACGAATTTCTTCTTTCTTGGGCAATTTTCATTTCCCTTTGCATTTCGTCTGTTAATGATGTAAGATATCTGACTCTATCTACCCTCTGCAACCATATTATATTACATTTACTTTAAATTTTGGGTTAAGGTAGCCGGAAAGAATGTTTTGGAAAAACCATGCGCAATTAAAATTATCCAATAGATGAAATATCAGACCTTAAATGAAGATCCACATTTGCATTAAGCCATTAATCATCTACTTGATGCCTGTACATACATATCTTTTTTAATCCCTATCATTCACTTGTGATCATTGATTTTCAAGATTAAAAGTTAGGCAAGGTTTACAGTCTGTACACTATGTTTCAAGGTGATATTGAAAATTTGAAATACTTTGTCATGCTGATTTGCATAGAGCAAGATATGGTGTTTCACTTGAGAGAGGACCCTTTGACAAGAGAACAGCAGATTATGTATGGATGTTCGTCTTTGGAGCACTATCACTTCTTGTAAGTAAGAACAAATTATCATATTTTTAGAGTTTTCTTTTTCTTTTTCCAGTAACGTTCACTAAAGTATGAGCATGTATCCTAATTAATGGTAAAATTTGGGGAATATTGATCCGCCATGTGATTTACCAAATAACATGAATTTATCAGACAGCTTTTCGATTCTTTTTTTTTTTTTTTTTGGAGAGAAAGACAGCTTTTAGCTCTATGGTGGAAAACTAAGGAAGCATTGGGGTCGGAAACACTTAGATTCTTTTCTAATGACAAACTGACTAACTGTCAAGGAAAGAACAGAGAAATAGGTTGTCAAGCAGTTTTGTCAAGAGATGCCAGATATATTTGGTGAACTAGTAAAAATTGAAATAATATGTTTGGAGATGTAGAATTCCAAAAGTATAAGTACGTAATAAATAATTACAAATGATACAACTCTGTCCCAGTTTAGAAATGAATTTTGCAACATGTATGGAGAACAATTATGCAAATTCAAGAAATCTAATGGTATAGACTATAGATGATAATTCCTACAATTATGCAAATTCAAGAAATCTAATGGTATAGACTATAGATGATAATTCCTGATATATTTATTTTACAAGCATTATGTCTAAAATTTAGAAGAAATTTCCTCACATAATATGTTAACACAGTATCAAAACAAGTGAACCAAAATCCCTCAATACTAATCAAAATATCATGAAAATAATGACAAGGGTGTTACTTGATCTTAGGTGATGGCTGCTGTTCCATATCTGTGGTCTCCATTCATGGGAGGTTCCTTAGTATTTATGCTTGTCTATGTTTGGAGCCGTGAGTTCCCAAATGCACGAATAAGCATTTATGGTCTTGTGTCAATGAAGGTACCCTTCTACCAGTTTTGTTTTAATCTTTCTCTCCGCTGTTCTGTTTTAGTTATTCTAGCATTTGGAACAATATAAGCTAGCAACTATTTTTCTGTATATGAACTTTGAAATTAGACCTCTTTGTTTCTGTAACATTCAATATGAGTCTAATGTGTCCTATAACATAGCTTGATATCTAGAACTTTCATTACCTGCACCACCATACTATAAAGCTTCATTGTGCATCTAGATTATCAATCAAAGAAGGTTTAATACAACAATTGTAACTTCATTTCTGCCTTTTTCCTGCACAACCAATTGGCTGCATAAAAAATTATCTTGGTCTTTTTTGCCTCACTTGTCACTATCTGTCGTCATTTTCTTCTTTCATTACTATTTCTGTACCAATGCAGTTGGAGTGTGAACCTGCAATAAAGGAAAAGAATATCTTTATGCATGAATTGCTGTACTTTTGGTTCCTGTAGATTTTATTATTAGAGGCCCTTGAAAATGCATCATGAGTGAGGTATGCCCCATAAAGAGGTACCACCATGATGAAGTTAACCAAAGAAAAAAAATGGTCTCCCAAATTATGCCTGGTTAGCCTTGAAATCGTGGTGTTGCAGTCCCAGTTAAGTGTGCCCACCATATTTGACCTGTAATTTATTGTGTAATATCAACAAACTTTTTCTACCCATAATTATAAATAATGCAGCCTATTTTCATGATCTTTTATTTTGGTAGTTCCAAACTTTCAAGAAGAATATTTCTTTGTTTCTTATAATCTTATGTACAATTGTACTCCCTGCCACGGTACACCTCTAGCTTCCCTTTATGCAACAGACAATGAAAGGATATTCATGACATTTATGAAGTTTATTATATAATCAGAAATTGAAAGGAATCTAAGAGGCTGGTTATTTATTTTTTATTTTTTACTGTAGGGATTCTATCTTCCTTATGTAATGCTAGCAGTTGATTTGTTACTCGGAAATCCTTTGAAGCCAGGCATTCTAGGGATGGTTGTAGGACATTTATATTACTTCCTAACGGTGCTTCATCCTCTTGCTGGGGGGAAATTCATCTTGAAGACCCCTCTTTGGGTGTATCCATTCTATTGTTTTTATTTTATTTTAGCAACGCATGCATTAAACTTTTATTTGAAAACTCTTAAACCTCGTTCTTATGATTTTCTTTTGCTTTTCTGGTAGGATTTCAAGATAATTGAACCTTCGTAGTTTGAAATTGTATTTCTCCATAAACTTGTGGAGAATTTCACTACTCCCAAAACAGACCAATGTGTCTGTGTTCCTTGTGTTCCTGTTTGTCAAGGATGCAGCAAGTTTTGAACCATAGACCATTATTTGTTGGAGACTCCAAAAAATGCATGATAAAAAAAGATGTTTGATGCACACATCACCTTGTCACATTACCACTAGCTACATAGCAAATGAGGCTTCTTGTTTCATCATGCACATGTTTTTGATATGGTCAAGATCAAATGGAGGATACGAAAGACATTCACTTAAAAGGTAAAGAAAATTATTTTATAAATTGACATGAAATACAATGAAAAGACTCAGACATGTCCTACCCTAAATGACAATTGGAAAGTAAAGGCTAAAGATGAGACAGTGAGGCATGACCTAAACTAGTGTGCCATATATGATATATGTAAGGACTCAGAGGTAAGAGGCAGAGTGGCAGCAGTAGCGAGCAAGTGGGGAGGAAGATGAAGAGAGGAATGCTCAAATAGAATTCCCACCTTAGGGCTATCCCAATGGTATTCATTGTGTGAGGATCCTACACTGTCCAACTTTACATAATTGAGATAGTGAGGGTGGAACAACTAATACAGAATTATAGCATTGTGTTTGAGCTTTCTTCTTGCATGTTTTTACAGATATCAATTCCTTGACTGTACCATCAAGAGTGTGAAGTGAATCACAATGTCAGATACATTTAGCTCAAAAGAAGCGAGTTTGATCCCATTTACGAATTAAATTTAGCAATATATTGGCCTTTTCTTGTTGCATGCGATGATAGTGGTCTTATATTGATAATGATGTCTATATCTTCCATTCAAAAAAATATATTGATATTGATGAACAAGAAAAAAATTTTCAGTGTTGTGCTAGCAAGTTCCATATGTCATATGCAGTCTCTAACCATCGGAGCAATGCTCTAATAAAGGGAGCACAGTTATTGAGAAACCATGTGATAATCTTCTAAGAGTTACTATTTCAGTCATTAACGTTTCTTGAAGACAATCTACATTTCCGCATCTAATTTGACTTGTTTAGCAACTTCTCTAGTGATATATCTCCATAAGAGACACCCTTTGATGGATCTTTTCATAGCATAGGCCCATTGACAGTAGCTGTGGCTATCAAGAATCAAGGAAATTGGGTATGTGGAGTCGTTTTGATCCATGCAGACTACTCTATTAGAGAAATAGACTACTGATTCAAATTCTACATGGAAAATCAAGAATACATCAAAGAGTACTTATTTATGGGGAAAACTTGCTACACACTTGTGTGCATCCACACAAGTGTATAAATACACTGAAATCATGACTTTAGTCACGAATTCAGTGTATTTATACACTTTCAATGCATTTACCACACACCACACAAGTGTGTGGTAAATGCATTTACCACACACCACAAAAGTGTGTAATAGACACTATCCTTTATTTATTTATAAAAACAAAATTCCTAGTCTAACCCTATTCTTGTCCTAGTAGGGGATCAGGTCACTTATCCTGTAAGTGCAAACTTACAAAAGTGTGGACTTTACAACAAGTTTGGTTCCTTGAGCAATAATAGATCTAACACTGGTTTAACATAGTCTTTAACACTATAGCAGATATTATATCATGCAAATAATTAAGCATAGCCAACATCCTGATCTGTGATTTTTTCTTCTGGCAAAGATTTGAGGTAATATGAGGAAGGAAAAAAATTGAGAAAAATACCAATTGAAGGTTAGACACTTCTTGTGAAATAATTGTATTATCCTTAATGACTCTCCAGTCACAAATTAGTTTCATTTTGGGGCAAGGGAACACAAATGAATACCCCAGTGCAGCGTGATCCATCAGCAGGAGTTGCATTCCGAGGAAGAAGCTACCGTCTCAATGGAACTCGACCAAGCACTACAGGGCAGGCAGAAACAGGTAGTCATGCACAAGCACAGCAGCCCAACCAGGCTGATGGTGTTGCTTTCCGAGGCAGAAGCCATCGTCTTAATGGCCGTTAGAGGTAATATTCATTGTGAATATTTGAATAACATGTAAACCAAATTCTAACTGAATTACATTAAATGATTATTGGTATGATCATGTGACTTTGTAATTCGTATATTTTTGCAACAGGACTGCTGAATTCAATATTAGGGTCCACCAACACCAAGTGGTAGATCCCATCTGACATTGTGTCAGTGTCACAAGATGCAATTATGTGTTCAGCCGCCAGAGTGAGTTGCCTTAACACACTGGAGGCCTTGCTTTTGCAGCGTACTATTGAAATTGTCATATCTACAAGTACCTTTTTGTGTTACATCTTAGATGGTTAGTTTTTCAATGAACATGAGAATATCATGCTGTATTTAATACCGACTTTTTTATTAATAAAAAGGATGAATCTAACTAATGACTTCTGATCCATGATAGGGATTTCCAGTTTATTGTGTTATCTGTTATGATTAATAGTTAATCATACAAGAAAGATTGAGATTCTAACTAATGATTTCAGCTTTATGAAACTTGGTTCCCACCTTATTGTGTTGTCACTTATGATTAATCATACTTCTATTGCTAAGAATGAAAACTTCATATTTCTTAGTGAAGCTCAAGGAGCCATCGGCAGCAACAAATAGCTACTTTGTTTTCGACGGAGTGAATTTGGTGGATGCACAATCTTGTGCATTCAAGAGGTTACCCCACATTGTGACTTATATTGGTCAATTTTGTCATTCAGACACTAAGGAAGTGCTTTGAGCCTTTTCAGTCTTCTAACCCCAATAACAGCTTCAGAGCTTAGGCCACTGATAAGTCTTGAAAATAAACCACCACAGTGAAAGAGGAGAAACTTGTATTAGTTCACAAGCTCTTCCAAGCCATTGAGACTTACGACATCTGGATAGTACAGTGGTTGAAATGAATAAATGCTCCCACCGACTCAGGGGCCATTTGTCTCCAAATTTCCACCACCATTTATAAATGGGCCTCCCCAGAAAGTGAGAAAGAAAAAGTAATCTATGATGAGGGTGTGCACAACCAAGCCTGACCCCTCATCGATCTAGCTAGAAGTTATAGAAATTGACAACTCACCCTAAAGCCAAGTTCAATAACTTCAGGCTTAAAGGAAATCTAATAAAGATATAACGTTCAAATATTTATGGATGAGATTATTTTGACCTGAAATTTAATGCATGGACCTTATAACGTTATATATTCACCTGAAACCTTCCTTTAATCAATGATGTTCACGAGATTACTGCAAAAGCTTTCATTCAGATATGAGGAGTAGCTTATCAATAATTATGAAAGCACACCCACATCATGATGTTTTTCTTTCCACTCAAAAATATTTTTGTAGGCAACCATGACAACCAAAGTGAACTTACAGTTTTCGTTAATTTAACTCATTTAAGAAAAAAGAAAGATTCCATTTCTGTCAGTTTTACAGATGAGAAGTCTCCTATTGCTTACTCTCACCAAATTTTATTTATTTAGTCTTGTTATAGTCACCCAAGAAAATACACTGAAAATTTCCATATACATTCTCACAATTCGACTTACTTGGGCCTACCATAATACAGAGAAAGAGGAAGAATGGTATGTATAGTTGCGTGAAACCACTGAAATCATAACTTCAAATCGTGTCATCAAACAATCGCTATTCAAAATTTCAAATGTTAAATACTTGGTAAATACTATGAATTGACCGAACTTCATTTTCTTTTTCTTTTTTGGCGTAGCCTTACGCAATCTGGAGTTTTCTTGTTCTGCTTCACTTTCGTCGTTATAAATGTTGTTTCTCTTGGTGTCATCTTGACATCATCACACCATCATCATCAGAATGTTGAATGTGTATCTTGTGTTTTTCCACTTTGCGTCATCCATGATATCATCAGATCATCCTCAATCTAAAATGCATGATTGTTAATTCGAAGACATCAAATACAATTGGAATTTGGAAAACTTGAGGAGACAATATTCGTTAATATATACAGGAGATCGTTGAATGAGTGTATGAATTAGTCCAACGGATAATCCTATGATATTCTTCATATTATTTGAAGTACTTGCTGCTGTTTCTGTTTGATTTCTTTGTAATAATTTGTATATATATTTATTGATTATTTTATATAGAATCCTCCGACAGTACTACCCTTGTTGATTCCACGTTTGCTGCGATGTGATCCTAAAATCTTTCATGAGAAAGAGAGAGAGAGGTCCTAAATCTGTAAGGTAACCTTTTACAAGGGATTTGTGTATATATTCTTTCCTTAGGTTCAGGTTACATTCAATAATTTTATGTGATGCTAACCCCACCCCTAATTATTGATGTATCAAAAAATTAATTTCAAGTTAAAGAATTTAATACTTTCTTTTTTTAGGCATAGTTATTGTTAGAAATACTGAATGCAATAGTATTGTATTTCTCAAATGAAAGAATATACATGAGTGTCTTTATATAGGAGGCATATGAGTGCAATACAAGTAAGAATGTAGTACAAGAATGTGTGCTATACAAGTAATCTAGTTGGGCCTAAAGCCCACAACACTATACACGTTAACAGCCCCCCTCAAACTCAAGGTGAATGTGAGACCAATTTGAGGTTGTCAACCAAAGTACGAAGGCATCCTTTAGGATGTGACTTGGTGCAGATATCTGCAAGTTGATCTTTAGAGGAGACTGAGATCAGCTTAAGAGCACCATGGACAAGATGATAACGGATAAAATAACAATCAATCTCGACGTGCTTAATTCGTTCATAGAAGACATCATTGTGAGCAATATGAATGGCACTCTGGTTGCACAATAAAGAGGAGTAGTAGAGGATATAGATACACCTAAATCTTTGAGAAGCCATCGTAGCCAAAGGAGCTCAGATGTGGTATTAGCAAGGGCACGATATTCTGCTTCAATACTAGAGCGGGCCACATAAGTTTGTTTCTTACTTCGCCAAGAAATCAAAGAAGAATCAAGAAGAAAGCAATAACTAATGGTGGATCTGCGATCAGTGGGATGTTCTGCCCAATCAGCATCAGAAAATGCACGAAGAATAAGAGGAGACTGAACAGAGTAGAAAAGACCATGGAAGAGAGTGTCCTTTAGGTATCGAAGAATGCGCAGAATAGCAGCATAGTGAGTCGATCGTGGAGCATACAGATACTAGCTCACTTGGTGAACAGCATAAGAAATGTCTGGACGAGTGACAGTGAGATAAACTAGGCTGCCAACCAAGTGCATGTAAAAAGAGGGATTAGACAATGGTTTCCCCCTTGAGGGAGTGAGATGCGCATTAAGATCAACTGGAGTGTCAACAGTCTTGCTATCAGCGAGTCTAGATCGAGACAAAAGTTTAAAAGCATACTTGGCTTGAGTAATATAAAGTCCATCTGTAGAATGAGGTTTTTCAAGACCCAAGAAGTAGCTGAGATGTCCAAGATCTTTCATCTCAAATTGCTGACTAAGAAAATTCTTGAGTTCTTGAATGCCACTAAGGTCATCACCAGTTATAATCATATCATCCACATACAGGAGAAGTAAAATAGTGCCTTTGTCAGTGCGACGAAGAAATAAGGCAGAATCATATTGATTGGCTATGTAACCCAAGCGAGAGATGGTAGAGCTGAATTTGGCAAACCAAGCTCGTGGAGCTTGTTTAAGGGCATAAAGTACATGTCGAATGTGACAAACCTTGTTGGAGTCAACAGAGAGACCAGAAGGAGGTTGCATATAAATTTCTTCACTTAAATCCCCATTAAGGAAAGCATTTTTGACATCCATCTAAAAAATGTCTCATTTATTAGCAGCAGCAACAGCTAAGAGGGCACAAACAAATGAGATACGAGTAACTGGAGTAAAGTTCTCTTCATAATCAATCTCATACTCTTGTGTAAAACCTTTTGCAACGAGACGAGCTTTGTAGTGCTCAATAGACTCATCAGAACGAGTCTTAATCTTGTAGATCCACTTACAACCAACCACAGATTTCCTAGGAGGGAGTGTCACCAAATTTCAAGTATGGTTTTTGGATAATGTATCAAGTTCCTCTTTCATTGTAATCTACCATAGAGGGTCAGTGGAAGCCTCACGATAGGTGCAAGAGCAGTGTAACAATGATAGTCAAGTAAATGTGCAGGAATGGATCTTACCCGAGTTGAGTGACGAGGTGGAATGTCTTGTGCAAGATCTTCAGGCGGAGAAGGAATAGGGGATCCAAGCTTAGGGTTGGGTTAGGTAGCTCGTCTTCTCGTCTTCAACCTGTTCATCTTCCACCTATTCATTAAAGGGTGAACTAGGAAATGGATCAATGATATCTGGTGGTTGGACAAAGAAGTCTATAGGAGAATCATGAGCAACTATAGGAGGATCAGGATCAGCTATAGAAGGAATATGTGCCTCATCTGGAAAAAGATCTAAGATAGAGGAGGAAAATAGGGAGGCACAGAAGTGAGAAAGCTCGACAAAGAAGTGATGTTCCCAAAAGACAACATTGCGGGAGACACGAAGACAATAAGAGACAGGATCATAACACCGATACCCCTTTTGAGTTTTGCCATAGCCAAGAAAACAAAAAAGTCTTGACCAAGGCTCAAGTTTGTTATGCTCATGTGGCCAAAGAAAAATGAAACAAGCAGAACCGAAGGAGCGAAGGTGGTGATAGTCTGGAGGTGACCCAAAGAGGCGCTCATATGGAGTTTGATTTTGGATAACAAGACTTGGAATGTGATTAATAGCATGAACAGCATTAAGAGCAATTTCACCCTAAAAAGGAGCAGGGACTTTGGCAGAGAGAAGGAGGGCACGAACAGTGTCAAGAATATGACGAAATTTTCGTTCGGCTCTGCCATTTTGCTGAAAGGTACCTGGACAAGTTAGTTGATGAACAATGTCATAGGAATGCAAAACAATTTGGAGAGCATATTGAGTATACTCAAGAGCATTATCAGGTCGAAAAATTTTGATGCGTTTGGAAAACTGAGTTTCAACCATTTTTGCAAAATTAGAATATACTTGCAATAGTTCAGAACGATATTTCATATTAAAAATCTAGTTATAGCAAGAGTAATCATTAACAAAGACAATAAAATATCAAGACCCACCAATACTAGAAATAGAGGATGGTCCCCAAACATCAGAATGAATAAGGTCAAAGATATCAGTGGATATTGATTCACTAGTATTGAAAGGCAAAGCTGGTTGTTTTCCTAACTGACATGAGACACAATCAAAATTTTTTGTAGACACTGAACCTAACAAATCTCTAGAAGCCAATTGTTGTACCCGAGAGGAAGATGCGTGACCAAGTTAAGCATGCCAAAAGTGCAAGGGAAGGAATAGAAGAAACTACAGCAGCTGCAAGAACAGAAATAGGAGCAATAAGTGGAAGATGAAGGTTGTCCACAGGAAACATATGCCCAACTCTGGGACTAGTCCCAAGCTCCTGTCCCGTCCTTAGATCCTGCACAATACACTCAGAATAATCAAAGATAATGCGATAACCTAACTCAGCTAATTGGCCCACAGAGAATAAATTGTAAGAAAGGTCAAGAACATTAAAGACCCTAGGAACCGAAAGGTTGGAGGTCGAAACGGAACCTATATTATGACCAGACATTGTGGAACCATTTGCTGTGCGAATATTAAGAGGGTGTGGTACAGGTTTAAGTTCAGAAAATAAAGATGAGTAAGGTGTCATGTGATTGCAACAAGCAAAATCCATAAGCCAAGAGGTAGGTGACATACCAGATAAAGCTGAGAGAGAAGAGGAATAAGATGTATTACCAACCATACGAATGACATTAGCGATGATGTTTATAAGGTCATCTCTAGAAATGGTGAGAGTGGATCCAGAAGACTGAGACTGTGCAGAGACGGGAGCCATTGATTGGTCACTCTCACTGTTAGCAATAGTAGCAGCAGAAATTGAAATAGCTAATCTGTTATGATGATAGCAAGTCTCAATACTATGGCCAAAACGTTTACAAAAATTGCAAAAATGTTTGTTGGATTGTCGGCAACGATTGTTGCAAAAGGAAGAAGACTTGCCCTTATTCTTTATTTATAAGCAAAATATGCAAAAATGGACTGTAAAAATGAAATCTACACGAAAATTTGGGTAAGGAGCACCTGAACTGCAAAAGTCAACTCTGGCAAAAACTCAACGGTCAAAGTCAACCCTCAATCAAAGTCAACCAATGGTCCGGTCAATGAAAGTCAATAGCCTGTCAACGATGATGTCAGCTGACGTGGCGGGTGACGTCACCAGATGAGGGACGATGATGTCAGCAGGTGACATGGCAGTGATGACATCACCTAGGGATGATGTCAGCAGGTGTTGATCTGGCGCGTGATAAATACAGTCGGCACATGGAAGCGTGTGAACAATGTAGTCGGCATGTGGAAGCACGTTGAGGCGCATACTGGCACGTGGATGAAAACCGTCGGGCGTTGAACGCATGAGCTTGTGTCTAGAATATTTGGGCGGCGCGTGCTATATCCGATGGCTTTAAGGCTTCCACCAACATGTAGATCGACGCAAGTCAATCTCAGTGATACCTACAGAAACGTAATCAGAGCAATATTCACGACGGTAACGACGCGTGCAGTGGTCTGTGCGGTGTAGGACTCCTCAAAAACAGTGGCTGCAGGTCTGGAACCCAAAGACAACGACTGGAAGACTTTGGAGGTTCAATGGCAAGAGGTTGCGGTAACTGTTGTGACAGCGGAAGCGATGTTGAGAATGGAGTAACACCAATAAAGACAAGACTGCTGAGAAAAGGTCAGAGCAGTGGCTCTGATACCATGTTAGAAATACTGAATGCAGTAGTATTGTATTTCTCAAATGAAAGAATATACATGAGTTCCTTTATATAGGAGACATATGAGTGCAATACAAGTAAAAGTGTAGTACAAGAATGTATGCTATACAAGTAATCTAGTTGGGCCTAAAGCCTATAACACTATACACTTTAACAGTTATAATATATTACTAATCTTGTAACTCGAACCCTATACACGTAAACTACTTTGTGTATGGGAATGTGAAACTTGATACTTTTTTTTTGAAAGGGGTGAAACTTGATAATAAGCCAAATAATATTTATATATATATATATATATATAATGACATATTTAACGTAATATTCCCTATGTTCTATATTATTATTGTTCGTCTTATTTAGGAAATCTTTTTTTTTTTAATAAGAATGTTATGTAATGTGTTGTCTTTCAGTTAAAAATGTGCAAGTTTTCAAAAGTATTTTCATTAATTTAAATTCTAGTGATATAACGGTTGACTTGTTAAATGAAGTAAGGGTAACTCTGAAAATTTGTTTATTAATTGAGTCAATATTCAATCAGCTAACTAGATGGTGGGCCATCAAATAATATTTTGTTTGGAAATATATGGTTAAAAGATACAATTATGAAAAAAAAAAAAAGCAATTAGATGCTTCTAAGAATCTTGTAGTGACCCACCACTAAAATAATCTCTCTCTCTTCCCTTATCAATGTTTGTCATCTTGGCAAGTTCGGGGAAATTTGGTAAAAATAGTATTCAATTGCTAAGCAACTAGCCGTTACTGCATACATCACCAGCCCCGAACAGAAACTTTAATGCTGAAGCTGGAGAAGTTTGGCCCATCTAGAGAATTTGCAGTCAAAATGGTCGATCTAGTTCAACAAAGGAGGGTAGAATTATCATTCCATGACATTGGACTTGGTAAACTAAAGACGCGACATTATGTCTTTTATTCCTTCCTACAAAAAATTAATTTTAAAAAAAAAAAAAACATTGCTTTCTTCTGCCTAATTAATAAAACTTTGTATTATTTTTTTCAATATCAATTTTTTTTTTTTTTTAATATCATGCAATTTGTTTGCTTCTCCAACTAAAAAATAATGGCTTTTTTTTTTTTTTGAAACATCATTCAATAGCTATTCCCGTGCATGCACAGATTAGTGACTAGTATATTAGGAATGTTAACACAATTAGAAGTAGAAATGATTCATTTAAAGTAAGATTTTATAAAGAAAACCAAGATTTTGATATGAAATTAATTTAAACCATTTTGAAATTTTATAATCTCTCATAATAACATTATAAAAATTAAGAGACAAAATTATTGAAATCATCGCAAATTACTCTCCTTAATATAGCATTTTTATTTTTCTAAAATAACAAAAATTGTAGTATTTACAATTTTTTTTTTTTCAAATTTAAGTAGACAACTAATTTGGAATACATGAAAAAGTTGAACAATATTAAAAAAAACTTGTCCAAGTTGAAAGGGTTACAAAGAATTCACTAGGGCTCCACATTTAATTGGATTTAACTGGATAATGTGATTAAAGTAATCTAATTGAAATATCAAACCGATATAGGTATCAAATCATTAGTCTAACTGGCGAGGCCAGCCCAAGATAATAACTATGGTTATTCTTGATATAAGTCTTTGTTCATATTACATCATTTAATAAATTTTTATTGGATTAAAATTTTAAAAATATTCCCTTTAATTACATGTTCAATTTGGTCTTAACGTGCACATTGATCTTTATGTTAATCAAATAGTATTTCTTATCTAATCCATAAACTCAAGTTACACTTGTTAAAATTTTTAATCATATTACATCACTCAATAACTTTTTATTAGATGTGTATTTGAACAAAACCATGGTTGGATTACACATCTTCTTATACACACATGCTTGCAAAATTTCAAAATAATCGAAGATTAATAATTATTTCATCTATAAAATACTTAAATTTTAAGTTTCAGATTTTGTATTTCAAATTAAGATAAAATATGAGTTTATAAATCAAATAATAAATAACATCCAATTATCACAAATTTTGTGTGTGTGTTAAAAAGAATATTGATAATGTGTATAGTCCAACAGTGAAAATTTTAAAATATTACTCTAATAGAAGTGACTGATTGGTGTAACATTAACATAAAGTTACACCTCTCTCTCTCTCTCTCTAGAGAGAGGGTTGGGTTTAAGTTACATCGGTGTAACTCTAAGCAATGTTACACCACCCAATATTTTTTTAATTAAATGTGAATTTTGATAAATTCACGGTTGAATTAGATTATGTTTGTATATTCTCCATCTTTACAAAATTAAATATGACCAAAGATCAATAGCCATATCATCAATCAATTATTTAATTTAAGTTTTTGTTGTTTAAAATAATGTATAAAAGATGAGTTTATGGATTGAATGGTAAATTACATCTAATTGGCATGAAAATTAGCATGCACGTTTAGAACATATAGAACATGTAATTCAACGGCATTACAAAATATGAATTCAATAACAAGTTATTGGATGATGTAACATTACTTAGAGTCATACCAGGTGTAACTTTAACCATTATTATACCATTTAATAAATTATTATTGGATGTGCATTTTGACAAATATACTGTTAGATTACATTATATTCATATACTCTCCATGCTTGAAAATCTTCAAGGTGATCAAAGATCAACAGTCATGTTATTAATTAATTGTTTAAATTCAAGTCTTTGTAGTTTAGAATTGTAAGGACCCAAATCAGAGCTTCAACCCACTAGGAATAGTGGATGATAGCCCAACAGGCCCTAAACAATGTATTTGTAAGAGCATGGGTTTTACAAGATAAAGTCCTAGCAAATCCAATATGGGCCAAAGTTGACAGGAGTTATAATAGTAAGACTGAACGCGTAAAAATGATAGAAATAACGCTCCTCAGTCGAGTCTGAGGATGTGATGTTCTTGTATTTAATCAAGTTTTTCTAAATATAGGTTTTTTTTTTTTTTTTTCCCCTTCCTTCTTAGATTACATGCCCTATTCTTGTGGTGTTCATTCACTTATGTGCTTATCCCATCTAGACTTCTTGGAAGCTTTGTGAGGAGATATCACTTGGGATGACACTGTTCAGATGTCATATCTCCATAAATGCGGCCAGTTCATTTGGTGCAGTGCATTTAATGTGGTGGTAGCAACCTTCTTCTCAAATATTTCTTTTTTTGTTGCTGGCCCAAATCTACTACTTTCCCTGAAGTTTATATCCCCAAAGTAATTAACCCCCTTAAGATCTCCCGAGGAAGCTTGACTCCTCGGGGGCCCCGGTGACTCCGTCACCCTCTTCCTTTCTCCTCGGCCCACTCTCCTAGGCCTATACAAACCTTTCAATCATCCTCAAATATTCTCTCGTCCTTGAGCATGGCCCATAACCCAACGAACGTGCTCAGTTTACCTATCCTTACAAGAATAATTAATAAAAGATAAGTTTATGGATCGCATTGTAAATAACATTTGATTGACAAGAAAATTGGTATACATGTTAAGCACATATAGAACATGTAATTCAATAATGATATTTTTAAAATATAAATTCAATATCATCTTTACATCTTGTGTAAAAGTCAATACAGTAAAATATCTGCTTCTTCTTTACTTTATTTCTTACTAGGCTTATTCTAGATTTTTAAATTATTCAAAGAGTAATAAAGTAAAGAAGCAGCACATATTTTGAAGTATTGACTTTTATATATATATATATATATATATATATATATATATCAAGTGGTTAACCATACAATACACTAAAAACTTCAATATATATTTGATAGTATATATTAAATTAATAAAAATAAATAAAACTAGAAATTTTATAATAAAAAATAATAATAAAGGGTTGGGTTAAAGTTACACCTAGATTTCAAAATATGAATTCAATAACAAGTTATTGGATGGTGTACATTACTTAGAGTTATACTAGATGTAACTTTAACTATTGTTACACCGTTTAATAACTTATTATTGGATGTGCATTTTGACAAATATATCGTTCAATTACGTTATATTCATATACTCTCTATGCTTCAAAATCTTTAAGGTGTTCAAAGATTAATAGTCATGTTATCAATTAATTGTTTAATTTAAGTTTTTGTAGTTCAGAATAATTAATAAAAGATGAGTTTATGGATCGCATGGTAAATAACATTTGATTGACATGAAAATTGGCATGCATGTTAAGCACATAAAGAACATGTAATTCAATAGTGATATTTTTAAAATATAAATTCAATATTTACATCTTGTGTAGAAGTCAATACTTTAAAATATCTACTTCTTCTTTACTTTATTACTTACTAGGCTTATTCTAGATTTTTAAATTATTCAAAGAGTAATAAAGTAAAGAAGCAGCAAATATTTTGAAGTACTGACTTATATATATATATATATATATATATATATATATATCAAGTGGTTAACCATACTGTGGGAACACTTCCCGCATTAAGTAGTTTTTGTCCACTTTGGGGAGCCAGTTTCTCACGGTTTTGTCACGAAGAGGTGGGAGCTAAGGATTTTTGCCATGAAGTGATTGACACCTAGGCTCACCCGAGTCCCACATCGCCTAAGTAACCCTCCCACTCATGGTTTATAAGCTTCTGGAGTGACCATGAGTGTACCACTACACATCGCCTAAGTAACCCTCCCACTTATGGTTTATAAGCTTCTGGAGCGACCATGAGTGTACCACTACTAAGGCGATGTGGGAGTCGGGTGAGCCTAGGTGTCAATCACTTCATGGCAAAAATCCTTAGCTCCCAACCCTTCGTGACAAAACCGTGAGGGACTGCCTCCCCAAAGCGGACAAAAACTGCTTAATGCGGGAAGTGTTCCCATACATACAATAGACTAAAAACTTATATATATATATATATATATATATATTTGATAGTATATATTAAATTAATAAATAAAAAAAGTAAAACTAGAGAATTTATAATTAAAAAATAATAATAAAGAGTTAGGTTAAAGTTACACATAGTATAACTTTAAGTAATATTACATCACTTGATATTTTTTTAATTAGATGTGAATTTTAATAAATGCACTGTTGGATTACATTATTTCTGTATATTCTCCATGCTTACATAATTTAAAGATGATCAAAGATTAAAATTATTGTCATCAATCAATTGTTTAGATTCAAGTTTTTGTTGTTTAAAATAATGCATAAAAGATGAGTCTATGGATTGAATGGTAAATTACATCTGATTGGCATGAAAATTGGCATACTTGTTAAGAAAATATAGAACATTTAATTCATCCACTAGATTTTCAAAATATGAATTCAATAACAAATAATTGGTTAGCGTAATATTGCTTAGAGTTACATCAGGTGTAACTTAAACCTGACCCAAAAATAAATACCTAATTTAATTTGAGTCTCTATAGAGAAGACAATTTAGGTGCGGTTTGGATTCCGCGTTTCCTACGTTGCATTTTTCTTTATTTTTATTTTTATTTTTTTTTAGCTGTGAATGTTGACTTTTCTCGTGAACAGTGCACCCGTGTACTGTTCACAGGACCCACAAACATCATTTTTCAGCAACTTTTTCATTAAAAGTGGGTCCTACAGTACTATTCACACATTTAAAAATTATTTTGCTACAGTGTTTTCAGTTTTCAGTTTTCAACTGTATCCAAACGGACCCTTACTCACGATTTATTTGGTCTTGGACTACTTTATCAAAAAGAAAGGACAAGTTTTAATTAGTTTAAACCAAGCATAGTACTATTTGTAATTCTAAAAATTAAACTAAATTATATATCTATATATATATATATATATATATTAAAATGTTGAGATGGAAAATTTTGAGCTTTCAAAAATTTATGTGACAACCTTAAAGGAAGTAAATAAAAATTCAAAAACTTTCATTTTTGTATTATACTAGTAAGTAATCAAGTATTTACACAAAAAAATTCAACAAAATACTATATTTTATCTTTGTTTTAACTATTTTCTAAATTTATAATTTGATAATTATTTTTTTTGTTGAAAGAGATATATTATGGTTATGTTTTTATCCGGAGTTATTTATTCTACCAGTAAAAGAAAATATGAGGTGACAATATTTTAATGGATATTGTAAATTTATGAGGTTTTATAGGGAATCTTTAAGAATTAAAAACTCAATTAAAAAAAATAGAATAATGATGTAAAGAAATGTGAGATTTTCATTTTGATTTTTTTCTTTTACTAATGTCATTAAAACTATCTAGTTAATTAGAGATTTTTTGAAACTTTAATATAATTTCCCCTAAAGTAAATTAAATGTCTTAATAATTAATGAGCCACTTATCAAAATCACATTAATTTTGCAACATATAACACATAAATATAATCAAAACAATTACCTGAAAATGTTGGTAACAAAATTTTAAATGGGTAAACTACATATTTGTCAATATCTTTTATACTATATCTCACTAATTAGTAAATTAATTAATTATTTTTTGATAGGATATGTAGGGACTCAATTCGCATCGACCCCAAAATGACATTGGGTTCGTACGTTAAAAAGCCCAAACAATATAATTTGTAGAGCGTGGGTTTGAAAGGCTAGGCCTTGGTCACCAGACAGCGGTTTGGGTGGTTCCGGTCACTGAACCTCGTCCGAGGAGCGTATGGAGCTTTGTGCTCTTATTATCCTCCTTTTTCTAGGACTCCATGGTTTGGGAGACGGGTTGTCCCCCACTTTCTGTATTGCCTCTTTCTCCTTTTTATATTAGCGTTTACCCTCTCTCCAGCGTCCACGTGTAAGCTCAATTTTCTAGGGTTTAGAACTTGTCTCGTCAGCCCATACTTAGAGTGGTTGGGGGTGGTTGTAAAAGCTGAAGAGTATGGCGAAGAGCATGGACCTGTCAGGTGCAGAGTTCTTAATTGCAGCATTGGCAGCCTTTTACTTGGGCCACTCTTGCACTGTGCTCGTCTTTTCTCTTAGGGGTACTACGGGATGCCGAGGACAGAATCATCCTCGGCTGTGCCTCAAGACAATTTTGCCTTACATTATACATCCTCGGCAATGCCTCTCCTCGGCTCGGGTCTTGGGCCCAAATGTAAAGTGGACCAGGGTCACAAATTCTCTGGCCCCACAATAACCCCTCAAAATCCTGCTGCCCGACCTCTTAGTTGAGGGGGAGGATTTTGGTGATATCGGGGCTGTATCATGGTTTGCCCAGCTTCGCCCTTCCTTAAATGTCGGTGCCTCTTCGTTTGCCTAGGAGATGCGCCGGGTTATG
This sequence comes from Quercus lobata, assembly GCF_001633185.2. Lineage (NCBI taxonomy): Eukaryota > Viridiplantae > Streptophyta > Magnoliopsida > Fagales > Fagaceae > Quercus > Quercus lobata. The sequence goes on along the minus strand of NC_044912.1, from coordinate 28,295,600 downwards.
GGACATTTTTTTAGATTTACGCACATCACGCTCTTGCCGTTTCAGCGTACAAGGCGCGTCTTTAATTAATTCCCTTTATGAGGCCACCCAAAACTGACGGTTGTAGACGGCGTTGGGAGTTGAGGGGAAATTACTATCTCGTTTGCAGCTCTTCTTGGAAATCTGTATAAATTAAATGCCACCAAACCTGCCTTCCATATAAGAAGCAAGGTAGGAGGTCACTTCCTTTACGTACAAACCCTTCAATCTCTCCAAAATCCTAAACCTCCAGCTGTGCTCAAGATTTTCATTACCAGATCGATCAAACCTTAGAGCATGATATGTTTGAGGCAAAGGTGAGGGTGAAGAGACCACACCCTCTTCGAAAGCATTGGGTCTCTCCGAGACTCAAGATGGCTCGGTCAGGGCAAGGTAGATAGAGACTCAAAACAACTCTCCCCTTTCACAAGGCAGGGGGGAAGCCTCCTCCTCCTTCAGCCAAAATCCGAAACAGGTGCTGGTCGTATCAGATTTTTGGTGTGACAGCAATGGAGCCTCTCATCATCGATACCATCCGCTCTCTTCCGAGAATAGCTAATATAGTCCTGCGTGTCAGGAGTCAGGGCTGAAGTGGGGACTAAGCATCCCTACTTCCTCCTCTCTTCCTTCATTGGTGCCTCCTTTTGCCTCCCCTTCTTCTTCTTTCCTATCACCAGATCCATCCTGTACTTTTACTTCTTCCTCTTCTTCTCCTCTTCCATCAAAGGGGGTCACCCTCTCATACATAATCGCTACTGGAACAGAGTTTAGAAAGACTTGTCGTTTCCTTGTATCTTTTTACTTTTGCTTTTGTAATTAGCTTCCTGTATAGCCTTGTTTAAGCCCCTCATTGTACGCTGTACTACATCTTTATATTAATAAAAGTCGACATTATTTTATTCTATGTATTCTTTCTTTTTTGCAATAATTATGTTGTGAATGGATGTGCTATTATATGATTATATATATATATATATATATATATATATATATTTTTTATTCTGATCAATACTTAGGGCCGAAACCCTTGTTAAGGAAAAGAAATTATTCTGAGAGTATTGAAACTATTCGGCACAATAATGCCGAGCTAAAAAAGGTTACATACCTAAGATTAACCGAGATGACGGCTGAATGCTTGGTACCGTGTAAGAGGCAATCATCCGAGGATGGGTAACCCAATATGAACTACCCATGCTGGTTGCCCAGTACTAGGGTGCTTTGCCACCTTCCTACTAACCTTCATAGCCTTAGCCATTTTTGGCATCCGGTCCGAGGACTGAAGTACGACCGTACCGAACTTAAACGCTCGTTTGCATCATTTCCCTTAGAACTGAGAATCTGATGACAGGTCGGGATCTTCATTCCATCTAGGACTTGATCCGACTTTTAATAAATAACCTTCCCGTAGGTCTGAGCAACCTAGAATTCTTCTTAAGTGGTTGGTTTCCCTATAGGTTTGAGTCCGAGAATCATGCAATACCTTGATTCTATCCAAAACTTAGTTTTTTAAGTAGTTGGTTTCCCCATAGGTTTGAGTCCGAGGATCATGTAATACATTGGTTCTGTCCAAAACTTAGTTTTTTAAGTAGTTAGTTTCCCCATAATTTTGAGTTCGAGGACCATGCAATATCTTGGTTCTATCCAAAACTTAGTTTTTTAAGTAGTTAGTTTTCCCATAGATTTGAGTCCGAGGACCATGCAATACCTTGGTTCTGTCCAAAACTTAGATATTTTCATTAAGTAGTTGGTTTCCCCATAGGTTTGAGTCCGAGGACCATGCAATACCTTGGTTCTGTCCAAAACTTACTTTTTTAAGTAGTTGGTTTCCCTATAAGTTTGAGTCCGAGGACCATGCAATACCTTGGTTCTGTCCAAAACTTAGATATTTTCATTAAGTAGTTGGTTTCCCTATAGGTTTGAGTCCGAGGACCATGCAATACCTTGGTTCTGTCCAAAACTTACTTTTTTAAGTAGTTGGTTTCCCCATAAGTTTGAGTCCGAGGACCATGCAATACCTTGGTTCTGTCCAAAACTTAGATATTTTCATTAAGTAGTTGGTTTCCCCATAAGTTTGAGTCCGAGGACCATACAATACCTTGATTCTGTCCAAAACTTAGATTTTTAAGTAGTTAGTTTCCCCATAGGTTTAAGTCCAAGGACCATGCAATAACTTGGTTCTGTCCAAAACTTAGTTTTTTAAGTAGTTGGTTTCCTCATAGGTTTGAGTCCGAGGACCATGCAATACCTTGGTTCTGTCCAAAACTTAGATATTTTCATTAAGTAGTTGGTTTCCCCATAGGTTTGAGTCCGAGGACCATACAATACCTTGATTCTGTCCAAAACTTAGATTTTTAAGTAGTTAGTTTCCCCATAAGTTTGAGTCCGATGACCATGCAATATCTTGGTTCTGTCCAAAACTTAGATATTTTCATTAAGTAGTTGGTTTCCCTATAGGTTTGAGTCCGAGGACCATGCAATACCTTAGTTCTGTCCAAAACTTAGTTTTTTAAGTAGTTGGTTTCCCCATAGGTTTGAGTCCGAGGACCATACAATACCTTGGTTTTGTCCAAAACTTAGATATTTCCATTAAGTAGTTGGTTTCCCCATAAGTTTGAGTCTGAGGACCATACAATACCTTGATTCTGTCCAAAACTTAGATTTTTAAGTAGTTGGTTTCCCCATAGGTTTGAGTTCGAGGACCATGCAATATTTTAGTTCTGTCAAAAACTTAGTTTTTTAAGTAGTTGGTTTCCCCATAGGTTTGAGTCCGACGACCATGCAATACCTTGGTTCTGTCCAAAACTTAGATATTTTCATTAAGTAGTTGGTTTCCCCATAGATTTGAGTCCGAGAACCATACAATACCTTAGGTCTGTCCAAAAATTAGATTTTTAAGTAGTTGGTTTCCCCATAGGTTTGAGTCCGAAGACCATGCAATACCTTGGTTCTATCCAAAACTTAGATATTTTCATTAAGTAGTTAGTTTCCCCATAGGTTTGAGTCCGAGGACCATACAATACCTTAGTTCTGTCCAAAACTTAGATTTTTAAGTATGGGGGGGTTAGCCCCTTGGGGGATTAGCCCCTCGGTCAAGGTGTGGGACATTGATCCAACGTTGAAAGCCCCTGGAACCGTCCGCGTTACTAACGTTTCGAAGTGCAGCCCCTAGTGGAACTTGATGTTAAGACACAACAACGGGTTGCGGGAAATGATGGAAAGACTTCTCATTCCACCGCTTGGGCCAACGCACAAGCCTTTCCCACAGACAGCGCCAATTATAGGGACTCAATTAGCATAAACCCCAAAATGACATTGGGTTCGTACGTTAAAAGGCCCAAATAATATAATTTGTAGAGCGTGGGTTTGAAAGGCTAGGCCTTGGTCACCAAACAGCGGTTTAGGTGGTTCCGGTCACTGAACCTCGTCCGAGGAGCGTATGGAGTTTTGTGCTCTTATTATCCTCCTTTTTCTAGGACTCCATGGTTTGGGAGACGGGTTGTTCCCCCCTTTCTGTATTACCTCTTTCTCCTTTTTATATTAGCGTTTACCCTCTCTCCAGCATCCACGTGTAAGCTCAATTTTCTAGGGTTTAGGACTTGTCCCGTCAGCCCATACTTAGAGTGGTTGGGGGTGGTTGTAAAAGCTGAAGAGTATGGCGAAGAGCATGGACCTGTCAGGTGCAGAGTTTTTTATTGCAGCATTGGCAGCCTTTTACTTAGACCGCTCCTGCACTGTGCTCGCCCTTCCTCTTAGGGGCACTACTGGATGCTGAGGACAGAATCATCCTTGGCTGTGCTTCAAGACAATTTTGCCTTACATTATACATCCTCGGCAATGCCTCTCCTCGGCTCGGGCCTTGGGCCCTAATATAAAGTGGGCCAGGGTCACAAATTCTCTGGCCCCACAAGATATATTTCCTCAATTAAGGAATAATATTTAACAACTTTTAGTTTAGGTAAAATTTTATCATTTAAATTTCAACAAATTTAAATCCTATTCAAACTAAAAGTCTATTCTAAAAAAAAATTGAAACTTAAATCCTACACAACAACCTTCGTTTTCTTTCTAAAAAACAACAACCTATGTTTTGACTAAGGGATAAGATTTAACAATAATTTAAAAAAAATTTAAATTCTATTCAAACTAAAAATAAATTATCAAAATTTTGTAAACTTAAATCCGACACAAACCACGTTTTTGTTTTTGTTTTTTCCTCAAGTTGCATGATTTAATAATAATTTAAAACAAATTTAAATTCTATTATAAAAATTTTCTAAACTTAAATCCCACACATGACACAACTAATGTTTATTTATTTATTTTTCCTCAAGTTGCATCTTATTAAATTAATATTTTATTAGGATATTAAGCTACAAAACTCTTAACTAAGGGATAAGATTTAACAATAATTTAATTTAGACAAAGTCTTATAATCTAAGTGCTAAAAGTCTGTTATCAAAATTTTCAAAACTTGTATATATTCAGTCATGGCATTTCAATACAATCTCTCTTAACCCAAAGGTCGTTCCTATAATTAAATCCCATACAATACATCGCATATTGTTGTATTTATTTATTTTTTCAAAATGCAACTTATGTTTATGTCTTAATCTAATAAATTCATCTTACTTATTATTCTTTACTTTTGAATTTGTGTGCAGGATATTATCCCAGAGGAAGTTTACTATAAAGAAACAAAACAATGGACACTCATTTTAGTTCTTGGTTCTCTTATGTAAGTTTTTTTAATTTATTTTTATTTTATTCTCAATTTTTGAACTCTTTTGTTTATGTTTTGATTTTCAGTTTTGGTTATTATATTTGATTTGTGAGTGTGTTGATTTTTTCAATTAGACTATCACTAGGAAAAAATCGTTATTGAGGAACTATTTTGTTTATTAGGGCACCTCTGGTACCCTATAATGATTATTACATGGAAATATGAATAAATATTACAAAGAATACATTAGGCTGGAATGTAGTAAGTATTACTATTCATTAGTTTATAATAAATATTACTATTCATTAGTTTATAATAAATATTACTATTCATTAGTTTGGTGACCATTTCGAAATAAAATCTTGAATATGCATCCACAATTTAGTAGAGTATGAAAAGAAGGTGGAATGAAATCATTTTTAAGTCAAATTTTCTAAAATACTCTTATTTTATAAAATTATATTTACACTTTTTGAGGATCTAGCTTAACTTTTATTTCAAAAAAAAAAAAAAAAAAAAGCTTAACATTTTTTTAAAAAACAAAAAGTGGGAGAAGAATCTAGCTTATTATGTATAAATTTAATAATTTAATAATTAATATATATGTTCTTTGTTTAAAAATTAATAACTCCATAAAAGTTATACAAGGATCTAGTTTATTTTCTTTCTCTTTGAAGATGCGGCAATTAAAGGTTTTTTAGGAAATTTTGTAAAAAGGTTATTACATAAGGTTAAGGAATAAACATTCAATGCTTTTAATAATGAATAGTTATTTCTCCTTTTAAAGAATAACTATTCATAGTAATAAAAACATAATCAAATAACCAAATAGTTATACCACAAGAATATCTATTATATTAAAGTGACTATTACAGTCTACTAAACATGCCCTTATTGTTTGTGCTGGCTAAGGGCATAGATTAAATATAACCCAAATAAGAATGATCAAACTCATTCCGTATCTCATATTAAGAAATTAACACAAAGCACAAAAAGAATTTTAAAATATAAAAATATATAAACACTAATAAAGTCTAAACTCCAAACAATTAGAACTTAAAGTAATTATTTTTATTAAAATTATTTACTTATTTAATAATTTATTATTACTATTTATTTAATAATTTAGTTTTAATTATTTTAAAATTTTTGATCTTACACATGAATCTTCATCAAGCCATGTATTGCACCAAAATAATACTAGAGTGTAAATATATTATTATAGTAATATTAGTTGTAGTAGTTGTGTGTGTATATATATATCGGAATATGATTTAACTGAGTAAAGAAATCTCGCTCTCTTTAAGGTGTTTCTCACCATCATGAGAGAATTAGATATAAATCTTAATTGATGTAGCGGGATTGATCAGTAGCATGCTGCTCCCATCATACAATATCCCGGGCATATACGCTATAAGCTTCACGAGTCTACGTTACACTACAAACTGAGCAAAACTCCACCGAATCAATACCTTTCTTTACCCACACAATCATCTATACAAAATTGCTCACCATATACATGTATTCTCATCTATCAATTTTTTCCCCCACTTTTGAGTGTGCATACGCCTTTTGATGCACTTCTCAAGAGTGGTAAGACTCCTTTATAAGAAGATAGAATGCATGTAACTTATTATAATAATTTAATCACAATATAATAACAATATAAATTACAAAGATAATATGGTTAATGAGATATTAATATTGCAACTTTTTTCTTTTAATGATGATGGGGAAGTGGGTGGAAAGGTTTAAACCACATATATGTGACATTACAATGGATACTGTAACGACACGATTCGTGGCGGACCGTGACAGTGTCGGGTTCGCACGTGAAAAGGCCCTAACAATATCATTTGTAGAGCGTGGGTTTGGAAGGCTAGGCCTTGATTGACAGGCGGTGGGTTTTTCGTGGTGTTCGTACAAGTTTAAGCTTTCCTTCACCCCTGGAGTCTTTCTCCTGGAGGTGGGCTGGAAGGCTCTGGTTTTTGGCCATTTTTCCCAGCCCCTTCTCTAGGTTCCTTATCTTTCCTTTTATACTCGCCTGCGTCCACTATCCTTCATCCACGTATAGGGTCAACCTTTCCAAGACTGATACTTGTCCCGTCAGTCCATACCCAAAGTCGTTGGGGATGGTTGTAAAAGCCAAAGAATGAGGCTCTGTCCGGTTCAGAGCATTAAATGGCAGTAACAGCAGCTTTCCCTGGATATTTTAGATCTTTCTTCCAAGTTTCAGTCCTATACCGTTTTTACCCTTCTTTCTGGGGGTACTTTGGGTCTGCCGAGGACTGAACTGCCCTCGGCGGTATCCAAAGGCTATCTTGTCGAGTTTGGGCCATAGCCCTCCTCGGCTTGGGCCTTTGGATTCTCTCCGGGTAGATGGGCCTGGCCCATAAATCATTTGGGCCCCACAATAGCCCCTCAAAACTCGGCTGTCCAACCTCTTGGTTGGAAAGGGGGGTTTTGGTGATGCCGAACCTCTTCCTACGGCCCAATCAATTTGGCCTATTAATAATGCTGGCGGCTCTTCATCTGTCCAAGAAATGCACCGGTCTATGAGACAGTTTTTTGATTTCGCGCTTGATGCGTTTTTATCGTTTGGGTATCCAAAACGCGCTTTTAATGACCACTATTTACGAGACTACTTTAATTCGGCGGTTTGTTTTGATGGGGTGGAGAAACGGAACCGGCATGTTTGTGTTGGCAGATTCCTTTGGAGATCTGAACCTATTAAATGTCTCCCGCTCCACCCTCTGTATAAGAGGGAAGGGAGGAGGTTATTGTTTTTGTAAAGAATCCCTTTTCATCCTTCTGAGATTTGAAATACTTGGCCTCCCCTAGGGTTCATTTTACCCACTGGTTTATACACTAAATCGTGATACACTTTACCATAACAACGCGTGATGCAGGAGCCAAACCCTTCCCATAAACGCCATGTTCCAATAAAGCTTGAAATGGCTCGGTCAGGGCAAGGATGGCGGAGGCTTAAGGTTCGTCTTACCTTCCTTTCAGCCAAAATCCGAAGCAGGGACTCGTCACGTCAAACTTTCGGCGTGACTGAGTCGAGAACACCCATCATCAGTACCAACCGCGCTCTTATGAGCATACCTAATATGGCTCCAGTGTGTTGGGAGTCAGGATCGAGGCAGGGACTAAGTGTCTCTACTTCTTCCTCTCTTCCTTCATTGGTGCTATCCTCCGTCTCCCTTTCTTAGTCTTCCCAACACCAGATCCATCCTGGTGCTTTCACTTCTCCCTCTTTTACTCCTTTTTCTTTCTTTTCATCTCTTCTCTCTTCTTCTCCTCCTTCTTTACTCATGTCCTCCATCTTCTTCATTCATCTCCTCCATCTTCTTCATTGATTTCTTCCTTACTATTTCCTTCTCCTTCATTTTTTCCTAAAGAAGGTTCTTATCGTAATATGAGCAGTATTGAGGCAGAGATTGGAGAGACTTTGAAGACGAGTTTAAAAGACGCCTGACAGTTTACTTATCTGTACTACGGCTGTAATTGTTGCTTAGGCAGTTCACATTTTGTATAGGCTCGTTTGAGCCCCTCTTTGTACGTTGTAATACTTTTTCGTATTAATAAAAATTGTTGTTATTTTATTTCGCATGTTTTGTCTCTACGCCTTTTTTTTAAAAAATTTACAAACGCTGCTCGGCACCATAATATAGCATCTAAATCAATGACGACTAAGACCAAAATACTTGATAATAAAAAGATGTCGCCATAACTTTAATAGAAATGCTTGGCACAATAAGGCCGACCAGTGAAAAGTAATACTTACCCCATGCTAGCCGAGGAGAAAAACGAAGGTTTGATGCCGTGTGAGGAATAACCATTTGAAGATATATCACCCACCAAATGAACAGCCTTCTTATACGACTAAATGCTGGGGCGTTCCACCACCTTCCTTACACCTTTATTGGCCTTAACCTTTTATGGTGTTTAAGCCGTGGATGAAGTGACCTGACATTTTTATCAAGTAACCCATCTTACGAAATTCAAACCTTTTCTTATCCAAGTATTTGGTTTCCCCATTGGCTTGGGTCCGAGGACCATACAAGACCTTGGTTCTGTCCAAGACTTGTAATAATTATAATTTTTTGTACTTGGTTTCCCCATAGGCTTGGGTCCGAGGACCATGCAAAGCCTTGGTTTTGTCCAAAACTTGTAATTTTTTTATGTACTTGGTTTCCCCATAGGCTTGAGTCCGAGGACCATACAAGGCCTTGGTTCTGTCCCTGGGCTCCTATGCTGAACGGGCCTGGGCCGCGAATTTACTGGGCCCGCAAATTAAGAGGTATTTCCGTAGTCTTTGATCACGCGGTACTTTTTGGCGTTCCAGTGTTCGAGGTGCGCCTTCTCGAGACTCCTTTAGCCTCAGGGTTGCAGACGACGTTGAAAATCGAGCCAGAGACATTTTGTTTGTAGCGTTCCTTGGGACGCCGCGTGAGTAAAATGCCTCCACCTTATCTCTCAAATAAATAGGAGAGAAAGTCGCTTTACTTTCGCACAAATCCTTCAACCTTCTCTCCTAGTACATCATGTTCGAAGCGAGGGTTGGGGCAAAAGAGCTCTCTCCGCCACAAAGGCGCCGTGTCCTCCTGAGACTCCAGATAGTGAGGCACGGGCAAAGGAGGCACAAATTCAAGAGAATATTCCAGTTTGACAGAGGGGAAAGGGTGTTTCTCCCTCTTTTAGTCAAAATCTGAAGCAGGCTCTGTTCATGCCAAATTTTTGGTGTGTCAGAAGAAAGATTCTCCGCCATCAGCGCCTCTGCCTTGTTGCAGGCAAATTTTTGGTGAAGGCTCCTCAACTTCCGGCTCCCTGCACCTTTCCTTTAGCGGTGTCAGGCTCAAGTTGGGTTCTTTTGCTGCCTGAGTTATGGGCGTGCAAAAGCATTGAGGAGGAATAAGGTCTCGAAGCGGTAGCCAACCTCTCCTCTGAGCTACCTCCTCGACTTTATCTTCACTCTCTTGCATTTTTCTTTTACTTATGTAGTTAACTTTAATGTAAGCTTGTTTCAGCTTTTCATTGTACATTGTACTGTTCCTTTGTCTTAACAAAAGATGTGTTTATTTCTTTATACATACTTTTCTTCTCTGCAACAACTACTTTGTGCATGAATATTAAATCTAAGCTTGCCCTTAATGATATCCCGGGCAGAAAAATGCCTTAACACAGATTCCTATTGGTTTAAACTCACAAGTATTATCAAGTATAACAATGGTAATCCTCAGTAAATTAAACTCTTAGAACTAACCGGGATAATTGCTGAGTGCTGCGCGATGCACGCTAGACCAATGTCCAAAACTTAGCTTTCCTCATCCAAGTAGTTGGTTTCTCCATAGGCTTAAGTCCGAGGACCATGCAATGCCCTGGTTCTGTCCAAAACCTAGTTTTCCTCATCCAGGTAGTTGGTTTCCCTAGAGGCTTGAGTCCGAGGACTATGCAATGCCCTGGTTCTATACAAAACCTAGTTTTCCTCATCCAGGTAGTTGGTTTCCCCATAGGCTTGAGTCCGAGGACTATGCAATGCCCTGGTTTTGTCCAAAACCTAGTTTTCCTCATCCAAGCAGTTGGTTTCCCCAGAGGCTTGAGTCCGAGGACTATGCAATGCCCTGGTTCTGTCCAAAACCTAGTTTTCCTCATCCAGGTAGTTGGTTTCCCCATAGGCTTGAGTCCGTAGACCATGCAATGCCCTGGTTCTGTCCAAAACCTAGTTTTCCTCATCCAGGCAGTTGGTTTCCCCATAGGCTTGAGTCCGTAGACCATGCAATGCCCTGGTTCTGTCCAAACCTAGTTTTCCTCATCCAGGTAGTTGGTTTCCCCAGAGGCTTGAGTCCGAGGACTATGCAATGCCCTGGTTCTGTCCAAAACCTAGTTTTCCTCATCCAGGTAGTTGGTTTCCCCATAGGCTTGAGTCCGAGGACTATGCAATGCCCTGGTTCTGTCCAAAACCTAGTTTTCCTCATCCAGGCAGTTGGTTTCCCCAGAGGCTTGAGTCCGAGGACTATGCAATGCCCTGGTTCTGTCCAAAACCTAGTTTTCCTCATCCAGGTAGTTGGTTTCCCCATAAGCTTGAGTCCGTAGACCATGCAATGCCCTGGTTCTGTCCAAAACCTAGTTTTCCTCATCCAGGCAGTTGGTTTCCCCATAGGCTTGAGTCCGTAGACCATGCAATACCCTGGTTCTGTCCAAAACCTAGTTTTCCTCATCCAAGTAGTTGGTTTCCCCATAGGCTTGAGTCCGTGGACCATGCAATGCCCTGGTTCTGTCCAAAACCTAGTTTTCCTTTAGCGCTGGAACTTGGCTTTAAGGGAGTTAGCTCCTCGGCCAAGCCCCTAGAATTATCCGCGCGATTAACGCTGACAAACGTAGCCCCTAATCAAGAAGCATAGCCCCTAACGGAACTTTACGCTGAAACTCTATAACCGATTGTTAGAAATAACAAATGAACTATATCGACTTACCGCCTATGCCAACACACAAGCCTTCCCCACAGACGGCGCCAATTGTAAGGACACGATTCCTGGCGGACCGTGACAGTGTCGAGTTCGCACGTGAAAATGCCCTAACAATATCATTTGTAGAGCGTGGGTTTGGAAGGCTAGGCCTTGATCGACAGGCGGTGGGTTTTTCGTGGTGTTCGTACAAGTTTAAGCTTTCCTTCACCCCTGGAGTCTTTCTCCTGGAGGTGGGCTGGGAGGCTCTGGTTTTTGGCCATTTTTCCCAGCCCCTTCTCTAGGTTCCTTATCTTTCCTTTTATACTCGCCTGCGTCCACTATCCTTCATCCACGTATAGGGTCAACCTTTCCAAGGCTGATACTTGTCCCGTCAGTCCATACCTAAAGTCGTTGGGGATGGTTGTAAAAGCCAAAGAATGCGGCTCTGTCAGGTTCAGAGCATTAAATGGCAGTAACAGCAGCTTTCCCTGGATATTTTAGATCTTTCTTCCAAGTTTCAGTCCTATACCGTTTTTACCCTTCTTTCTAGGGGTACTTTGGGTCTGCCGAGGACTGAACTGCCCTCGGCGGTATCCAAAGGCTATCTTGTCGAGTTTGGGCCATAGCCCTCCTCGGCTTGGGCCTTTGGATTCTCCCCAGGTAGATGGGCTTGGCCCATAAATCATTTGGGCCCCACAGATACCATTATCAATATTGAGCTATCACTTAAATCCAACTATTTGAGTTTTTTGTATTGGTACTTTGGATGTAATTAAGTGTGTGTTTGTGTGTTTAACTGTTAGTTTGTTTCTCAAAAAAAAAAAAAAACTATTTGAGTTAATGGGGGTATATATTTCAAAATAAATTTTGTAATTACAAAATTATAAATATAAATATTTATTCATTTTTATTAAACTGCAACAACACTAGTTTCTTTTATTTAAATAATTACACCAACACTTTCTTAATAAGTAATTAGAATGTAGCCACTTTTCGTATATAGAAAATAATCATTTAATACAACCACAACTCTTATGACCCAACTTTTATGATATAGTTGTGAACTTATGATAAAGATATAGATAATATGGTGAAAAATTCAAAGTTAAACATGTTTTGCCAGGTAGGACTTCAAGTATTTAAAACTTGTCTTTAATCATTTAATTGTTTTTTCTTTGCTAACGTACATATCAAAAAATTATAGGGAAAAAAATTTTAAGGGTAGTTTCAAGATGCAGACTTGGAGTTTTGAAACCAAGACCTCATAAATTTCATGAGAACTTGGGAACTACTAGACTCACCCTTAGAGTTCATGCTTGTCATCTAGCAATACCGAAACATTTCTCCTCTATTAATTTTCCTTTTCTTTGTCTCCTTCTCTTGTTTCAACATCTCAAATACCTAAAAAGTACTATAAAATATTTTGAACTACACATTTTGGTGACGGTTATAGACCCAATATTTTTGTTGGTTATTTTGAGGGAACCAAAACCTTCAAATTAATAAATGAACTACTTTACTCAATAATAGTATATTTTTTGCGTACTTTTTATTACTCAATGTATTTTTGTTATTTACCCAAGTTAATAACAAAAATACAATTTCAAAATAATAAAAAGACATAGGATAAAACACAAATAAACAGTGACTAAACCAAAGAAACTGCCCTTAAGGAAAGTTCTAAGGGGACCACAAACAAGAAAAGCAACCCTTAAATTTATAAATATCTTTTGTAACGTGCATTTCGAGAAAATTCAACATGTTTAAGAAACATGCATCATCCCCTTCACTAGGGGGTGAACCCCACATGAGGACCACAAACAAGAAAAACAACCCTTAAAATTATTATATATTTTTTGTAATGTGCATTTCAAGAAAATTCAACATGTTTCAAAAACATGCATCCTCCCTCTCACAAGGGGGTGGACCCCCACATGAGGACCACAAACAAGAAAAACAACCCTTAAAATTATTATATATTTTTTGTAATGTGCATTTCGAGAAAATTCAACATGTTTCAAAAATATGCATCCTCCCCCTCACAAGGGGGTGGACCTCATGTGAGGTCCACTCCCTTGTGAGGGGGAGGATGCATGTGGGGTTCACCCCCTTGTGTGAGGGGGAGGATGTGGGGTCCACTTCCATGTGAGGGAGAGGATATATGTTTCTGAAATATGTTGCATTTTATATGAGGTCCACCCCCTTGTGAGGGGGAGGATGCATGTGAGGTTCACCCCCTTGTGTGAGGGGGAGGATGTGGGGTCCACTTCCATGTGAGGGAGAGGATATATGTTTCTGAAATATGTTGCATTTTCTCGAAATACACATTACAAAAGACATGTGAGGTCCACCCCCTTGTGTGAGGGAGAGGATGTGGGGTCCACCCTTTTTGTGAAGGAGAGGATGCATGTTTTTGAAACATGTTAAATTTTTTCGAAATACATTTTACAGAAGGCATGTGGGGTCCATCCTCTTGTAAGGGAGAGAATGTTTGTTTCTAAAACATGCAATATCATCTCGTGTATTTCTAGGAAAGTAAATCTAAAGGACCACCTACGAGTGAAACAGCTATCAAATTAACAGTACTAGTATTGGCAAATTCCAACGCAGTCAAAGAATCGATGTATCTCAATACATTATTTATTATTGACAAAAGGTTCTTCTTCTTGCTTCTAATTTCCTTCGTTTTTTTTTTTGCGTATGGCCTATGGGCTACGGACAACGGTTACAGTTACACTTATAATTTTTTATCCAATAATCCACGACGCAATCTTAAATTTTGGCCAATCACAGCATTTTAAGTCAACTTTATTTTGTATGACCAATTGTATTTAGATTAGGTGAAGATTGAATGGTCAAACGAAACAAGAAGCATCTCACTTTGAGCTTTGAACTTTCAAAGACTTTTTAGCCTCGAAGCCAAAAACAAATTCGGAGTATACATATTATCATGGTAATAAACTAAATCGTGTTTTCAAATTGAATTTTAAGTGAAACACGATTTCAACACATAGAAATCGTTGAAATTGAATTTGAATTTTTTTTTTTAAAAAAAGGTTAGATTCCTAAATAGCTTTAAAATAATGTATTTATTTAGATAAAAAAAATTATTGAAATAATATAATTTTACAAATTTTGCCCCAAATATATTGTCTAGTTATCTAATTAATTTGAATTTAACCCAAAAAAAAAAATTTGAATTGACAAAATTTGGCTTTAAACTTGGTTGTAACTTATGGTTACAACTTCACTCAATATCTTTTTATTAGATGTAAATTTTAATAAATCCATCATTAAATTACATTTTCTTTTTATATCTTCCATAGTTATAAAATTTTTAGAAAATTAAAAATTAATAACTATGTCATTAATCAATTGTTTAAATTACAAGTTTTATAGTTTAAAATTGCTTATAAAAAATAGGTTCATATATCATGTACTAAATAAATTGAAAATTTCACCAAATTTTATTTATTAGTCTTGTCATGGGCACCCAAAAAATAAATTGAAAATTTCATATATATTCTCCCTTTTTCTCTGAATTATGGTAGGGCCAAGGAAAATTCATGGGCCAACCCATCGATCTATAAAATTTTCTATGCCTCAAGAGTTTTCCAATTTTTATGCCTAAATAAATTTCCTGTTACACATAATATGTACAACATATGTACACACATTTTTTGTGTGTACATATCACGTATGTATGCCATAATACAAAGAAAAAGGGAGAATGTTATGTAACTTATGTTTCATATAAAATTTTATGTGCCCCAAGTGTTTTTCAATTTTTATGCCTCAGTAAAGGATTTAATTCCTATTAAGTACAGTGTGTACGATATCGTACTTACACACATTGCATGAAACAACTAAAATCGTAATTTCAAGTTAGGATATCAAACAACCACTACTTAAATCAGAATGTTGAATGTATTTAGTTGTGTTTTTCACTTTCGGAGGCCATATTTTTTCCACTTTGCTTACCATGATATCATCAGAGTCAGACCATCCTCATATAAAATGTATGCATGTATGTATGTATACATACTTACATAGGTGTAGATGATTATTTTGAAGACATCAAATACAATTGGAATTTGGAAAACTAGACTTGACATTCGATAAATATGTGGACATGTTTAAATTTCATTAATCACCTCTGTCAAGTATCAAGTCTATGATCTCCTCCAAATCCAATAGCTAATGAAGGAGATCGTTGAATTAGTGGATGAATTAGTTCAATCAATTTTTTTTTAATCATATGAACGAATATTCCATGAACTTCTTCATTTATTTTTAAGTACTTGCTGCTGTTTGATTTGTTTGTAACTTTATATATATTTATTGATTAATTTATACAGAATTCTCCGACTACCCTTGTTGATTCCACGTTTCTGTGACATGCTACTAAATATTTCATGAGAGAGAAAGAGAGATCCTCATGAATACATAAGGGTAACCTTTTACAATAGATTTGTGTAGATTTTCATCCCTTATGTTCAGATTCCATTCGATGTAATTTTATGTGATACTAACACTACTCTTTATTCTTTAAAGGTTTTTTTTTTTTTTTTTTTTCAAATAAATGACTGTTGAATTACTTTATCCTTGCAGAACCAAGGGAGGCAACTGTCCCCTTCGACTTGTCCCAAAAAATCCTTTAGTTCCTTTTGTTCTTAGTAGTTGCCTACCTAACATGGTGAAAAAACAAAATAAAAGACTCCCACTCCAGAGAAACAAACCTTGATACCAACATAAAAAAAAAAGAAGAAAAAAAACTTGCCTCATGTCAAAGCTTGACTATTTCACCTATTATTTTATTCTTTTAAAGTAGCTTACATCTTGTCCCATGTTTTAACCCATTTCACTAAAACAGTGTTTTGTTGTGCTTTTTCTTTTTCTTTTTTCACTGTTTATATCACTTTTCTAGTGTAGTAATACTAAGAATATTACAAATTTTACTACATGAATCTTATAAGATGATGTATCACCATCACAAAAAAATTAGTACATATAATTTTTTATTATTTTGTCTAATAACACTAATCACATTCTTACCACATCAATTTTGTTATTATTATCAATTAATATTTTTTAGATTAATTTTATTTTTAATATTGACTTTGAATCTTGCCCACCCTAGACTGAAATCTTGGCTCCACCACTGCCTTCATACCTTTCCTACTTGCAAAATATCAATCAGAAATTAATAATTACTTTAGCATTTTTTTTAAAAGAAACAAGTGTATTCAAATGTATATTTGAACTTTTTAATGTATTGTCTAAGTTAACCACTTGAGATATATATATATATATATATATGAGTTAAATTCAAGTTACACCTAGTGTAATTCTAAGTAATGTTACGTACACCATCCAATAACTTGTTATTGAATTAATCTTTTGAAAATTTAACCGTTGAATTATATGTTTTATATGTTCTTAACATGCATGCCAATTTTTATATCAATCAAATGTTATTTACCATTTGATCTATAATTCATCTTTTATGCATTATTTTAAACTACAAAAACTTGAATTTTAACAATTGATTGATGACATGGCTATTAATCTTTGAACATCTTGAAATTTTGAAGCATGAAGAATATATGAAGATAATGTAATCTAACGGTGGATTTGTCAATATTCGCATCCAATTAAAAAATATTGAGTGGTGTAACTTATAAAAATAATATGGCTAATTTAATTTGAATTTCTTTAAAGAAGACCATATTCTTGTTATTACAATATTCAGGTTCCAAAGTCTTCTCTTTGAAGTGCCAGTTCATTGGTTTATACTTTATACTAGTATTATACTATTGTTGAAGACCAGTGCAATGCATATCCAATATTCATGTTATTATAGTCTTTCAATCTACGACCACCCTTTCCACCACCATCACACTACCTTGACAGAAGAAAACTATTCTGTGGCAATGTCTACCCCAGCGGAGTAATCTTTCTCTTTCCTTCTATGCACAAACACACAAACATTTCAATGATCACATGCATATATGACCTTTTGTTGATTTGCATGCTAGTTAGTTGAATGTTACACAATCATACTTGGTTAATTTTCTTACATAAAAGTAGTGTTAATCATTTTATGCAAGAAAAAATTTAGTAATTTCTTTTCTTCAATATATAATTTTATTTTGTTGTGGATTTCATTCCAAACAAACCAGATGCCCCTCAGTCTAATAATAACGTATCAATAATTTTAGGTGGTTCAGAAGCATGCAATATTTCTTGCCCTTGCTGCAAGTTATATATTTATTTGGTCACATTAGTTTCTGACTATTTACTTTTGGACTCAACTAAACAAAAAAAAAAATCAACTGACTCTTGATTTTATATCAAGGCTTGCAATTTTGATACTTCATGATTTCTGTAACCTCTTTGCTTCTTAAATAAGCTAATTTTTTTCAGATACTATCGATCTCTCCCACCTGTAAGCAAGTTCTATGGAGTGGCGTGCTTGATGACCACATCTGCATACTATCTGCAACTTTATAATCCTGACAATATAGAATTAGATTATGGCCTTGTACTAAAACGTTTTCAGGTAAACAAGTTAAGTTGCCAATTTGTCCAATCTGTAATAAATGAGATTAAATTCATTTTTTTCATTTTGCATTGCAAAGATCATGTTGTAATAAGTTAAAATTTGAGGGTTCACTTTCTGCCTATGCACTGATTGTTAATGTTTGTACATGGTGCAGGTTTGGAGGCTTATTACGAATTTCTTCTTTCTTGGGCAATTTTCATTTCTCTTTGCATTTCGTCTGTTAATGATGTAAGATATCTGACTCTATCTACCCTCTGCAACCATATTATATTACATTTACTATAAATTTTGGGTTAAGGTGGCAGGAAAGAATGTTTTAGAAAAACCATGCGCAATTAAAATTATCCAATAGATGAAATATCAGACCTTAAATGAAGATCCACATTTGCATTAAGCCATTAATCATCTAATTGATGCCTGTACATACATATCTTTTTTAATCCCTACCATTCACTTGTGATCATTGATTTTCACGATTAAAAGTTATGCAAGGTTTACAGTCTGTACACTATGTTTCAAGGTGATACTGAAAATTTGAAATACTTTGTCATGCTGATTTGTGTAGAGCAAGATATGGTGTTTCACTTGAGAGAGGACCCTTTGACAAGAGAACAGCAGATTATGTATGGATGTTCGTCATTGGAGCACTATCACTTCTTGTAAGTAAGAACAAATTATCTTATATTTAGAGTTTTCTTTTTCTTTTCCCAGTAACGTTCACTAAAGCATGAGCATGTATCCTAATTAGTGGTAAAATTTGGGAATATTGATCCACCATATGATTTACCAAATAACATGAATTTATCAGACAGCTTTTCGCTTCTTTTTTTTTTTTGGAGAGAAAGACAGCTTTTAGCTCTATGGTGGAAAACTAAGGAAGCATTGGGGTTGGAAACACTTCGATTCTTTTCTAATGACAAACTGAGTAACTGTCAAGGAAAGAACAGAGAAATAGGGTGTCAAGCAGTTTTGTCAAGAGATACCAGATATATTTGGTGAACTAGTAAAAATTGAAATAATATGTTTGGAGATGTAGAATTCCAAAAGTATTAGTACCTAATAAATAATTACAAATGATACAACTCTGTCCCAGTTTAGAAATGAATTTTGCAACATGTATGGAGAACAATTATGCAAATTCAAGAAATCTAATGGTATAGACTATAGATGATAATTCCTGCTATATTTATTTTACAAGCATTATTTCGAAAATTTAGAAGAAATTTCCTCACATAATATGTTAACACAATATCAAAACAAGTGAACCAAAATCCCCCAATACTAATCAAAATATCATGAAAATAATGACAAGGGTGTTACTTGCTCTTAGGTGATGGCTGCTGTTCCATATCTATGGTCTCCATTCATGGGAGGTTCCTTAGTATTTATGCTTGTCTATGTTTGGAGCCGTGAGTTCCCAAATGCACAAATAAGCGTTTATGGTCTTGTGTCATTGAAGGTACCCTTCTACCAGTTTTGTTTTAATCTTTCTCTCCGCTGTTCTGTTTTAGTTATCCTAGCATTTGGAACAATATAAGCTAGCAACTGTTTTTCTGTATATGGACTTTGAAATTAGACCTCTTTGTTTCTTTAACATTCAATATGAGTCTACTGTGTCCTATAAAATAGCTTGATATCTAGAACTTTCCTTAACTGCACCACCATACTATAAAGCTTCATTGTGCATCTAGATTATCAATCAAAGAAGGTTTGATATAACATTTGTAACTTCATTTATGCCTTTTTCCTGCACAACCAATTGGCTGCATAAAAAATTATCTTGGTCTTTTTTGCCTTACTTGTTACTATCTCTTGTCATTTTCTTCTTTCATTACTATTTCTGTACCAATGCAGTTGGAGTGTGAACCTGCAATAAAGGAAAAGAATATCTTTATGCATGAATTGCTGTACTTTTGGTTCCTGTAGATTTTATTATTAGAGGCCCTTGAAAATGCATCATGAGTGAGGTATGCCCCATAAAGAGGTACCACCATGATGAAGTTAACCAAAGAAAAAAAATGGTCTCCCAAATTATGCCTGGTTAGCCTTGAAATCGTGGTGTTGCAGTCCCAGTTAAGTGTGCCCACCATATTTGACCTGTACTTTATTGTGTAATATCAACAAACTTTTTCTACCCATAATTATAAATAATGCAGCCTATTTTCATGATCTCTTTTTTTGGGAGTTCCAAACTTTCAAGAAGAATATTTCTTTGTTTCTTATAATCTTATGTACAATTGTACTCCCTGCCACTGTACTCCTCTAGCTTCCCTTTATGCAACAGACAATGAAAGGATATTCATGACATTTTTGAAGTTTATTATATAATCAGAAATTGAAAGGAATCTAAGAGGCTGGTTATCTATTTTTTATTTTTTACTGTAGGGATTCTATCTTCCGTATGTAATGCTAGCAGTTGATTTGTTACTCGGAAATCCTTTGAAGCCAGGCATTCTAGGGATGGTTGTAGGACATTTATATTACTTCCTAACAGTGCTTCATCCTCTTGCTGGGGGGAAATTCATCTTGAAGACCCCTCTTTGGGTGTATCCATTCTATTGTTTTTATTTTATTTTAGCAATGCATGCATTAAACTTTTATTTGAAAACTCTTAAACCTCGTTCTTATGATTTTCTTTTGCTTTTCTGGTAGGATTTCAAGATAATTGAACCTTCGTAGTTTGAAATTGTATTTCTCCATTAACTTGTGGAGAATTTCACTACTCCCAAAACAGACCAATGTGTCTGTGTTCCTTGCGTTCCTGTTTGTCAAGGATGCAGCAAGTTTTGAACCATAGACCATTATTTGTTGGAGACTCCAAAAATGCATGATAAAAAAAGATGTTTGATGCACACATCACCTTGTCACATTACCACTAGCTACATAGCAAATGAGGCTTCTTGTTTCATCATGCACATGTTTTTGATATGGTCAAGATCAAATGGAGGATACGAAAGACATTCACTTAAAAGGTAAAGAAAATTATTTTATAAATTGACATGAAATACAATGAAAAGACTCAGACATGTCCTACCCCAAATGACCATTGGAAAGTAAAGGCTAAAGATGAGACAGTGAGGCATGACCTAAACTAGTGTGCCATATATGATATATGTAATGACTCAGAGGTAAGAGGCAGAGTGGCAGCAGTAGAGAGCAAGTGGGGAGGAAGATGAAGAGGGGAAGGCTCAAATAGAATTCCCACCTTAGGGCTATCCCAATGGTATTCATTTTGTGAGGATCCTACACTGTCCAACTTTACATAATTGAGATAGTGAGGGTGGAACAACTAATATAGAATTATAGCGTTGTGTTTGAGCTTTCTTCTTGCATGTTTTTACAGATATCATTCCTTTACTGTACTATCAAGAGTGTGAAGTGAATCACAATGTCAGATACATTTAGCTCAAAAGAAGCGAGTTTGATCCCATTTACGAATTAAATTTAGCAATATATTGGCCTTTTCTTCTTGCATGCGATGATAGTGGTCATATATTGATAATGATGTCTATATCTTCCATTCAAAAAAATATATTGATATTGATGAACAAGAAAAAAATTTTGACAGTGTTGTGCTAGAAAGTTCCATATGTCATATGCAGTCTCTAACCATCGGAGCAATGCTCTAATAAAGGGAGCACAGGTATTGAGAAACCATGTGATAATCTTCTAAGAGTTACTATTTCAGTCATTAACCTTACTTGAAGACAATCTACATTTCCTCATCTAATTTGACTTGTTTAGCAACTTCTCTAGTGATATATGATATATCTCCATAAGAGACACCCTTTGATGGATCTTTTCATAGCATAGGCCCATTGACAGTAGCTGTGGCTATCAAGAATCAAGGAAATTGGGTATGTGGAGTCGTTTTGATCCATGCAGACTACTCTATTAGAGAAATAGACTACTGATTCAAATTCTACATGGAAAATAAAGAATACATCAAAGAGTACTTATTTATGGGGAAAACTTGCTACACACTTGTGTGCATCGACACAAGTGTATAAATACACTGAAATCATGACTTTAAGTCACGAATTCAGTGTATTTATACACTTTCAATGCATTTACCACACACCACACAAGTGTGTGGTAAATGCATTTACCACACACCACAAAAGTGTGTAATAGACACTATCCTCTATTTCTTTATAAAAACAAAATTCCTAGTCTAACCCTATTCTTGTCCTAGTAGGGGATCAGGTCACTTATCCTGTAAGTGCAAACTTACAGAAGTGTGGACTTTACAAGAAGTTTGGGTCCTTGAGCAATAATAGATCTAACACAGGTTTAACAGTCTTTTACACTATAGAAGATATTATATCATGCAAATAATTAAGCATAGCCAACATCCTGATCTGTGATTTTTTCTTCTGGCAAAGATTTGAGGTAATATGAGGAAGGAAAAAAAATTGAGAAAAATACCAATTGGGACTATATTTGGGCATCAACTATTTTATTGAAGGTTAGACACTTTTTGTGAAATAATTGTATTATCCTTAATGACTCTCCAGTCACAAATTGGTTGCATTTTGGGGCAAGGGAACACAAATGAATACCCCAGTGCAGCGTGATCCATCAGCAGGAGTTGCATTCCAAGGAAGAAGCTACCGTCTCAATGGAACTCGACCAAGCACTACAGGGCAGGCAGAAACAGGTAGTCATGCACAAGCACAGCAGCCCAACCAGGCTGATGGTGTTGCTTTCCGAGGCAGAAGCCATCGTCTTAATGGCCGTTAGAGGTAATATTCATTGTGAATATTTGAATAACATGTAATCCAAATTCTAACTGAATTACATTATATGATTATTGGTATGATCATGTGACTTTGTAATTCGTATATTTTTGCAACAGGACTGCTGAATTCAATATTAGGGTCCACCAACACCAAGTGGTAGATCCCATCTGACATTGTGTCAGTGTCACAAGATGC
This sequence comes from Quercus lobata, assembly GCF_001633185.2. Lineage (NCBI taxonomy): Eukaryota > Viridiplantae > Streptophyta > Magnoliopsida > Fagales > Fagaceae > Quercus > Quercus lobata. Next base: position 28,272,908 of record NC_044912.1, on the reverse strand, counting down.
AATTATGTGTTCAGCCGCCAGAGTGTGTTGCCTTAACACACTGGAGGCCTTGCTTTTGCAGCGTACTATTGAAATTGTCTTATCTACAAGTACATTTTTGTGTTACATCTTAGATGGTTAGTTTTTCAATGAACATGAGAATATCATGTTGTATTTAATACCGACTTTTTTATTAATAAAAAGGATGAATCTAACTAATGACTTCTGATCCATGATAGGGATTTCCAGTTTATTGTGTTATCTGTTGTGATTAATAATTAATCATACAAGAAAGATTGAGATTCTAACTAATGATTTCAGCTTTATGAAACTTGGTTCCCACCTTATTGTGTTGTCACTTATGATTAATCATACTTCTATTGCTAAGAATGAAAACTTCATATTTCTTAGTGAAGCTCAAGGAGCCATCGGCAGCAACAAATAGCTACTTTGTTTTCGACGGAGTGAATTTGGTGGATGCACAATCTTGTGCATTCAAGAGGTTACCCCACATTGTGACTTATATTGGTCAATTTTGTCATTCAGACACCAAGGAAGTGCTTTGAGCCTTTTGAGTCTTCTAACCCCAATAACAGCTTCAGAGCTTAGGCCACTGATAAGTCTTGAAAATAAACCACCACAGTGAAAGAGGAGAAACTTGTATTAATTCACAAGCTCTTCCAAGCCATTGAGACTTACGACATCTGGATAGTACAGTGGTTGAAATGAATAAATGCTCCCACCGACTCAGGGGCCATTTGTCTCCAAATTTCCACCACCATTTATAAATGGGCCTCCCCAGAAAGTGAGAAAGAAAAAGTAATCTATGATGAGGGTGTGCACAACCAAGCCTGACCCCTCATCGATCTAGCTAGAAGTTATTTGGAGGATCTGAAATTCTAGCAACCCATCATGCCTCTAGAGTTGAGTTATGATGTGGGAGCTCGCATCTATCTAACTAGAAGCCATCTTAAATTTTGCAGGATTTGAAATTCTGATTAATTGAACTTGTCCTTAGAGTTACATCATGATGACTGATGGTGTGCATTCATTTTTTTAAATTTGATTCAATAGTTATAAATTATAATGACGAGGGAAGATCTGAACTCTTGACATTTTCATTAGAAATACCAGAAAGTTCAAAAACGTGTATAAAACCTTTGAACATTTAGACCCCCAAATTACAACATAAACAATTCAAGCAATATGTCAAACAACTAGTGTGCGGAAACTTAACATAAACTATAATATAGAATTGGTAAACACTATCTAAGCCGAAACAAAACACAATCGACAGCAGATAATAAAAAGGCAAAGATAGAGAGGAAGGAAGATGCAAACACAAAGACAACACGCGATGTGTTATCAAAGAGGAAACCGAAGCCCTCGGCGTAAAACCTCTCCGCCGCCCTCCAAGCGGTAAACAATCCACTAGAAAATACAGTTGGGATACATGGACTGCAATAGATCCTCCAATCCTAATCTACCCAGTGCACCTAAGCCCTCCAAGCTTCTTGCTCCAACGAGGTTGCGCCGAACCTTTTTCTTTTCTAGCTTCCCAGATTCCGCTACTAGACCGTAGCATCAACCAATGAAGATTGGTTCCTTCCTAACTGCTTCCCAGAAATCCAAACAGCTCTCTCACAGTAATGATAATGGTGAGAATCAGGTTTGGTATAATGCCTCTCAAGGATTTGACAATGGAGAGGAAGAGAGTTGAGGAATTTGAAGAGACTCTAATATATAGATTGTGGGTGAATCAATCTTGTTTTTCTTTAGGGTTTCTCTCTCAAAATTCTCTCTGGAAGCTCTCTCACAATCGTGGGTAAAAGGGGTATTTATACTGAAGTGGAAGAGGAATGTGAAACGTCAGGTTTTACAAAACAGGGGTGGCTCGCGGCTTGACCTCGCGGCTTGACTAAGTCGCGAGATCCAGTCGCGAGATAACCGTATGGCCAGTTGTCCTGTTTTGTCCTGTAGTGCTCCAGCTTGCATGACTGTTCACCTTCCAGCATGCTTGGCACGTGTGCTGCGTCTAGCGGCTTGAAGCCGCGAGTCACCCGCGAGGCCCAGCCGCGAGTCTCTGTTTTCTTGCACACTTTTGAGCAATCTTCACTCTATCTCACTCACTACCCTTACATCAAACCCACCTAAATATAGGGTTACTAAATGCTGAATTACAAGCAAATTTGACACGGAATAAAGCCAATTAGATAGTTAAATAAATTCAACCTTACAATACCAAAAGATGGCAATTGAACCTGTAAGGCTTTTGAGTCTTGATACAATTATAGAAATTGACAACTCACCCTAAAGCCAAGTTCAATAACTTCAGGCTTAAAGGAAATCTAATAAAGATATAACGTTCAAATATTTATGGATGAGATTATTTTGACCTGAAATTTAATGCATGGACCTTATAACGTTATATATTCACCTGAAACCTTCCTTTAATCAATGATATTCACGAGATTACTGCAAAAGCTTTCATTCAGATATGAGGAGTAGCTTATCAATAATTATGAAAGCACACACACATCATGATGTTTTTCTTTCCACTCAAAAATATTTTTGTAGGCAACCATGACAACCAAAGTGAACTTACAGTTTTCGTTAATTTAACTCATTTAAGAAAAAAGAAAGATTCCATTTCTGTCAGTTTTACAGATGAGAAGTCTCCTATTGCTTACTCTCACCAAATTTTATTTATTTAGTCTTGTTATAGTCACCCAAGAAAATACACTGAAAATTTCCATAACATTCTCACAATTCGACTTACTTGGGCCTACCATAATACAGAGAAAGAGGAAGAATGGTATGTATAGTTGCGTGAAACCACTGAAATCATAACTTCAAATCGTGTCATCAAACAATCGCTATTCAAAATTTCAAATGTTAAATACTTGGTAAATACTATGAATTGACCGAACTTCATTTTCTTTTTCTTTTTGGCGTAGCCTTACGCAATCTGGAGTTTTCTTGTTCTGCTTCACTTTCGTCGTTATAAATGTTGTTTCTCTTGGTGTCATCTTGACATCATCACACCATCATCATCAGAATGTTGAATGTGTATCTTGTGTTTTTCCACTTTGCGTCATCCATGATATCATCAGATCATCCTCAATCTAAAATGCATGATTGTTAATTCGAAGACATCAAATACAATTGGAATTTGGAAAACTTGAGGAGACAATATTCGTTAATATATACAGGAGATCGTTGAATGAGTGTATGAATTAGTCCAACGGATAATCCTATGATATTCTTCATATTATTTGAAGTACTTGCTGCTGTTTCTGTTTGATTTCTTTGTAATAATTTGTATATATATTTATTGATTATTTTATATAGAATCCTCCGACAGTACTACCCTTGTTGATTCCACGTTTGCTGCGATGTGATCCTAAAATCTTTCATGAGAAAGAGAGAGAGAGGTCCTAAATCTGTAAGGTAACCTTTTACAAGGGATTTGTGTATATATTCTTTCCTTAGGTTCAGGTTGCATTCAATAATTTTATGTGATGCTAACCCCATCCCTAATTATTGATGTATCAAAAAATTAATTTCAAGTTAAAGAATTTAATACTTTCTTTTTTCAGGCATAGTTATTGTTAGAAATACTGAATGCAATAGTATTGTATTTCTCAAATGAAAGAATATACACAAGTGTCTTTATATAGGAGGCATATGAGTGCAATATAAGTAAGAATGTAGTACAAGAATGTGTGCTATACAAGTAATCTAGTTGGGCCTAAAGCCCACAACACTATACACGTTAACAGCCCCCCTCAAACTCAAGGTGAATGTGAGACCAATTTGAGGTTGTCAACCAAAGTACGAAGGCATCCTTTAGGATGTGACTTTGTGAAGATATCTGCAAGTTGATCTTTAGAGGAGACTGAGATCAGCTTAAGAGCACTATGGACAAGATGATAACGGATAAAATAACAATCGATCTCGATGTGCTTAGTCCGTTCATAGAAGACATCATTGTGAGCAATATGAATGGCACTCTGGTTGTCACAATAAAGAGGAGTGGTAGAGGATATAGATACACCTAAGTCTTTGAGAAGCCATCGTAGCCAAAGGAGCTCAGATGTGGTATTAGCAAGGACACAATATTCTGCTTCAATACTAGAGCGGGCCACATAAGTTTGTTTCTTACTTCGCCAAGAAATCAAAGAAGAATCAAGAAGAAAGCAATAACCAATGGTGGATCTGCGATCAGTGCGATTTCCTGCCCAATCAGCATCAGAAAATGCACGAAGAATAAGAGGAGACTGAACAGAGTAGAAAAGACCATGGAAAAGAGTGTCCTTTAGGTATCGAAGAATGCGCAGAATAGCAGCATAGTGAGTCAATCGTGGAGCATACAGATACTGGCTCACCTGGTGAATAGCATAAGAAATGTCTGGACGAGTGACAGTGAGATAAACTAGGCTGCCAACCAAGTGCATGTAAAGAAAGGGATTAGACAATGGTTTCCCCCTTGAGGGAGTGAGATGCGCATTAAGATCAACTGGAGTGTCAACAGTCTTGCTATCAGTGAGTCTAGCTCGAGACAAAAGTTTAGAAGCATACTTGGCTTGAGTAATATAAAGTCCATATGTAGAATGAGGTTTTTTAAGACCCAAGAAGTAGCTGAGAAAATTGCTGACTGAGAAAATTCTTGAGTTCTTGAATGCCACTAAGGTCATCACCAGTTATGATCATATCATCCACATACAGGAGAAGTAAAATAGTGCCTTTGTCAGTGCGACGAAGAAATAAGGCAGAATCATAATGATTGGCTATGTAACCCAAGCGAGAGATGGTAGAGCTGAATTTGGCAAACCAAGCTCATGCAGCTTGTTTAAGGCCATAAAGTACATGTCGAATGTGACAAATCTTGTTGGAGTCAACAGAGAGACCAGGAGGAGGTTGCATATAAATTTCTTCACTTAAATCCCCATTAAGGAAAGCATTTTTGACATCCATCTAAAAAAGGTCTTATTTATTGGCAGCAGCAACAGCTAAGAGGGCACGAACAAATGAGATACGAGTAACTAAAGTAAAGGTTTCTTCATAATCAATCTCATACTCTTGTGTAAAACCTTTTGCAACGAGACGAGCTTTGTAGTACTCAATAGACTCATCAGAGCGAGTCTTAATCTTGTAGATCCACTTACAACCAACCACAGATTTCCCAGGAGGGAGTGTCACCAAATTCCAAGTATGGTTTTTGGATAATGCATCAAGTTCCTCTTTCATTGTAATCTACCATAGAGGGTCAGTGGAAGCCTCACGATAGGTGCAAGGGCAGTGTAACAATGATAGTCAAGTAAATGTACAGGAATGGATCTTACCTGAGTTGAGTGACGAGGTGGAATGTCTTGTGCAAAATCTTCAGGCGGAGCAGGAATAGGGGATCCAAGCTTAGGGTTGGGTTAGGTAGCTCATCTTCAACCTGTTCATCTTCCACCTGTTCATTAAAGGGTGAACTAGGAAATGGATCAATGATATCTAGTGGTTGGACAAAGAAGTCTATAGGAGAATCAGGAGCAACTATAGGAGGATCAGGATCAGCTATAGAAGGAATATGTGCCTCATCTGGAAAAAGATCTAAGACAGAGGAGGAAGATAGGGAGGCACAGAAGTGAGAGAGCTCGACAAAGAAGTGATGTTCCCAAAAGACAACATTGCGGGAGACACGAAGACAATGAGAGACAGGATCATAACACCGATACCCCTTTTAAGTTTTGTCATAGCCAAGAAAACAAAAAAGTCTTGACCAAGGCTCAAGTTTGTTATGCTCATGTGGCCAAAGAAGAACGAAACAAGCAGAACCGAAGAAGCGAAGGTGGTGATAGTCTGGAGGTGACCCAAAGAGGCGCTCATATGGAGTTTGATTTTGGATAACAAGACTTGGAATGTGATTAATAGCATGAACAGCATTAAAAGCAATTTCACCCTAAAAAGGAGCAGGGACTTTGGCAGAGAGAAGGAGGGCACGAACAGTGTCAAGAATATGACGAAGTTTTCGTTCGGTTCTGCCATTTTGCTGAGAGGTACCTGGACAAGTTAGTTGATGAACAATGCCATAGGAATGTAAAACAGTTTGGAGAGCATATTGAGTATACTCAAGAGCATTATCAGATCGAAAAATTTTGATGCGTTTGGAAAACTGAGTTTCAACCATTTTTGCAAAATTAGAATATACTTGCAATAGTTCAGAACGATATTTCATATTAAAAATCTAGTTATAGCGAGAGTAATCATTAACAAAGACAACAAAATATCAAGACCCACCAATACTAGAGATAGAGGATGGTCCCCAAACATCAGAATGAATAAGGTCAAAGATATCAGTGGATATTGATTCACTAGTATTGAAAGGCAAAGCTGGTTGTTTTCCTAACTAACATGAGACACAATCAAAATTTTCTGTAGACACTGAACCTAACAAATCTCTAGAAGCTAATTGTTGTACCCGAGAGGAAGATGCGTGACCAAGTCGAGCATTCCAAAAGTGCAAGGGAAGGAATAGAAGAAATTACAGCAGCTGCAAGAACAGAAACAGGAGCAATAAGTGGAAGATGAAGGTTGTCCATAGGAAACATACGCCTAACTCTGGGACTAGTCCCAAGCTCCTGTCCCGTCCTTAGATCCTGCACAATACACCCAGAATAATCAAAGATAATGCGATAACCTAACTCAGCTAATTGGCCCACAGAGAATAAATTGTAAGAAAGGTCAAGAACATTGAAGACCCTAGGAATCGAAAGGTTGGAGGTCGAAACGGAACCTATATTATGACCAGACATTGTGGAACCATTTGCTGTGCGAATATTAAGAGGGTGTGGTACAGGTTTAAGTTCAGAAAATAAAGATGAGTAAGGTGTCATGTGATTGCAACAAGCAAAATCCATAAGCCAAGAGGTAGGTGACATACCAGATAAAGCTGAGAGAGAAGAGGAATAAGATGTATTACCAACCATACGAATGACATTAGCGATGATGTTTATAAGGTCATCTCTAGAAATGGTGAGAGTGGATCCAGAAGACTGAGACTGTGCAGAGACGGGAGCCATTGATTGGTCACTCTCACTGTTAGCAATAGTAGCAGCAGAAATTGAAATAGCTAATCTGTTATGATGATAGCAAGTCTCAATACTATGGCCAAAACGTTTACAAAAATTGCAAAAATGTTTGTTGGATTGTCGGCAACGATTGTTGCAAAAGGAAGAAGACTTGCCCTTATTCTTTATTTATAAGCAAAATATGCAAAAATGGACTGTAAAAATGAAATCTACACGAAAATTTGGGTAAGGAGCACCTGAACTGCAAAAGTCAACTCTGGCAAAAACTCAACGGTCAAAGTCAACCCTCAATCAAAGTCAACCAATGGTCCGGTCAATGAAAGTCAATAGCCTGTCAACGATGATGTCAGCTGACGTGGCGGGTGACGTCACCAGATGAGGGACGATGATGTCAGCAGGTGACATGGCAGTGATGACATCACCTAGGGATGATGTCAGCAGGTGTTGATCTGGCGCGTGATAAATACAGTCGGCACATGGAAGCGTGTGAACAATGTAGTCGGCATGTGGAAGCACGTTGAGGCGCATACTGGCACGTGGATGAAAACCGTCGGGCGTTGAACGCATGAGCTTGTGTCTAGAATATTTGGGCGGCGCGTGCTATATCCGATGGCTTTAAGGCTTCCACCAACATGTAGATCGACGCAAGTCAATCTCAGTGATACCTACAGAAACGTAATCAGAGCAATATTCACGACGGTAACGACGCGTGCAGTGGTCTGTGCGGTGTAGGACTCCTCAAAAACAGTGGCTGCAGGTCTGGAACCCAAAGACAACGACTGGAAGACTTTGGAGGTTCAATGGCAAGAGGTTGCGGTAACTGTTGTGACAGCGGAAGCGATGTTGAGAATGGAGTAACACCAATAAAGACAAGACTGCTGAGAAAAGGTCAGAGCAGTGGCTCTGATACCATGTTAGAAATACTGAATGCAGTAGTATTGTATTTCTCAAATGAAAGAATATACATGAGTTCCTTTATATAGGAGACATATGAGTGCAATACAAGTAAAAGTGTAGTACAAGAATGTATGCTATACAAGTAATCTAGTTGGGCCTAAAGCCTATAACACTATACACTTTAACAGTTATAATATATTACTAATCTTGTAACTCGAACCCTATACACGTAAACTACTTTGTGTATGGGAATGTGAAACTTGATACTTTTTTTTTGAAAGGGGTGAAACTTGATAATAAGCCAAATAATATTTATATATATATATATATATATAATGACATATTTAACGTAATATTCCCTATGTTCTATATTATTATTGTTCGTCTTATTTAGGAAATCTTTTTTTTTTTAATAAGAATGTTATGTAATGTGTTGTCTTTCAGTTAAAAATGTGCAAGTTTTCAAAAGTATTTTCATTAATTTAAATTCTAGTGATATAACGGTTGACTTGTTAAATGAAGTAAGGGTAACTCTGAAAATTTGTTTATTAATTGAGTCAATATTCAATCAGCTAACTAGATGGTGGGCCATCAAATAATATTTTGTTTGGAAATATATGGTTAAAAGATACAATTATGAAAAAAAAAAAAAGCAATTAGATGCTTCTAAGAATCTTGTAGTGACCCACCACTAAAATAATCTCTCTCTCTTCCCTTATCAATGTTTGTCATCTTGGCAAGTTCGGGGAAATTTGGTAAAAATAGTATTCAATTGCTAAGCAACTAGCCGTTACTGCATACATCACCAGCCCCGAACAGAAACTTTAATGCTGAAGCTGGAGAAGTTTGGCCCATCTAGAGAATTTGCAGTCAAAATGGTCGATCTAGTTCAACAAAGGAGGGTAGAATTATCATTCCATGACATTGGACTTGGTAAACTAAAGACGCGACATTATGTCTTTTATTCCTTCCTACAAAAAATTAATTTTAAAAAAAAAAAAAACATTGCTTTCTTCTGCCTAATTAATAAAACTTTGTATTATTTTTTTCAATATCAATTTTTTTTTTTTTTTAATATCATGCAATTTGTTTGCTTCTCCAACTAAAAAATAATGGCTTTTTTTTTTTTTTGAAACATCATTCAATAGCTATTCCCGTGCATGCACAGATTAGTGACTAGTATATTAGGAATGTTAACACAATTAGAAGTAGAAATGATTCATTTAAAGTAAGATTTTATAAAGAAAACCAAGATTTTGATATGAAATTAATTTAAACCATTTTGAAATTTTATAATCTCTCATAATAACATTATAAAAATTAAGAGACAAAATTATTGAAATCATCGCAAATTACTCTCCTTAATATAGCATTTTTATTTTTCTAAAATAACAAAAATTGTAGTATTTACAATTTTTTTTTTTTCAAATTTAAGTAGACAGCTAATTTGGAATACATGAAAAAGTTGAACAATATTAAAAAAAACTTGTCCAAGTTGAAAGGGTTACAAAGAATTCACTAGGGCTCCACATTTAATTGGATTTAACTGGATAATGTGATTAAAGTAATCTAATTGAAATATCAAACCGATATAGGTATCAAATCATTAGTCTAACTGGCGAGGCCAGCCCAAGATAATAACTATGGTTATACTTGATATAAGTCTTTGTTCATATTACATCATTTAATAAATTTTTATTGGATTAAAATTTTAAAAATATTCCCTTTAATTACATGTTCAATTTGGTCTTAACGTGCACATTGATCTTTATGTTAATCAAATAGTATTTCTTATCTAATCCATAAACTCAAGTTACACTTGTTAAAATTTTTAATCATATTACATCACTCAATAACTTTTTATTAGATGTGTATTTGAACAAAACCATGGTTGGATTACACATCTTCTTATACACATATGCTTGCAAAATTTCAAGATAATCAAAGATTAATAATTATTTCATCTATAAAATACTTAAATTTTAAGTTTCAGATTTTGTATTTCAAATTAAGATAAAATATGAGTTTATAAATCAAATAATAAATAACATCCAATTATCACAAATTTTGTGTGTGTGTTAAAAAGAATATTGATAATGTGTATAGTCCAACAGTGAAAATTTTAAAATATTACTCTAATAGAAGTGACTGATTGGTGTAACATTAACATAGAGTTACACCTCTTTCTCTCTCTCTCTAGAGAGAGGGTTGGATTTAAGTTACATCGGTGTAACTCTAAGCAATGTTACACCACCCAATATTTTTTTAATTAAATGTGAATTTTGATAAATTCACAGTTGAATTAGATTATGTTTGTATATTCTCCATCTTTACAAAATTAAATATGACCAAAGATCAATAGTCATATCATCAATCAATTATTTAATTTAAGTTTTTGTTGTTTAAAATAATGTATAAAAGATGAGTTTATGGATTGAATGGTAAATTACATCTAATTGGCATGAAAATTAGCATGCACCTTTAGAACATATAGAACATGTAATTCAACGGCACTACAAAATATGAATTCAATAACAAGTTATTGGATGATGTAACATTACTTAGAGTCATACCAAGTGTAACTTTAACCATTATTATACCATTTAATAAATTATTATTGGATGTGCATTTTGACATATATACTGTTAGATTACATTATATTCATATACTCTCCATGCTTGAAAATCTTCAAGGTGATCAAAGATCAACAGTCATGTTATTAATTAATTGTTTAAATTCAAGTCTTTGTAGTTTAGAATTGTAAGGACCCAAATCAGAGCTTCAACCCACTAGGAATAGTGGATGATAGCCCAACAGGCCCTAAACAATGTATTTGTAAGAGGATGGGTTTTACAAGATAAAGTCCTAGCAAATCCAATATGGGCCAAAGTTGACAGGAGTTATAATAGTAAGACTGAACGCGTAAAAATGATAGAAATAACGCTCCTCAGTCGAGTCTAAGGATGTGATGTTCTTGTATTTAATCAAGTTTATCTAAATATAGGTTTTTTTTTTCCCCCCTTCCTTCTTAGATTACATGCCCTATTCTTGTGGTGTTCATTCACTTATGTGCTTATCCCATCTAGACTTCTTGGAAGCTTTGTGAGGAGATATTAGTTGGGATTACACTGTTCAGATGTCATATCTCCATAAATGCGGCCAGTTCATTTGGTGCAGTGCATTTAATGTGGTGGTAGCAACCTTCTTCTCAAATATTTCTTTTTTTGTTGCTGGCCCAAATCTACTACTTTCCCTGAAGTTTATATCCCCGAAGTAATTAACCCCCTCAAGATCTCCCGAGGAAGCTTGACTCCTCGGGGGCCCCGGTGACTCCGTCACCCTCTTCCTTTCTCCTTGGCCCACTCTCCTAGGCCTATACAAACCTTTCAATCATCCTCGAATATTCTCTCGTCCTTGAGCATGGCCCATAACCCAACGAACGTGCTCAGTTTACCTATCCTTACAAGAATAATTAATAAAAGATAAGTTTATGGATCGCATTGTAAATAACATTTGATTGACAAGAAAATTGGTATACATGTTAAGCACATATAGAACATGTAATTCAATAATGATATTTTTAAAATATAAATTCAATATCATCTTTACATCTTGTGTAAAAGTCAATACAGTAAAATATCTGCTTCTTCTTTACTTTATTTCTTACTAGGCTTATTCTAGATTTTTAAATTATTCAAAGAGTAATAAAGTAAAGAAGCAGCACATATTTTGAAGTATTGACTTTTATATATATATATATATATATATATATATATATATCAAGTGGTTAACCATACAATACACTAAAAACTTCAATATATATTTGATAGTATATATTAAATTAATAAAAATAAATAAAACTAGAAATTTTATAATAAAAAATAATAATAAAGGGTTGGGTTAAAGTTACACCTAGATTTCAAAATATGAATTCAATAACAAGTTATTGGATGGTGTACATTACTTAGAGTTATACTAGATGTAACTTTAACTATTGTTACACCGTTTAATAACTTATTATTGGATGTGCATTTTGACAAATATATCGTTCAATTACGTTATATTCATATACTCTCTATGCTTCAAAATCTTTAAGGTGTTCAAAGATTAATAGTCATGTTATCAATTAATTGTTTAATTTAAGTTTTTGTAGTTCAGAATAATTAATAAAAGATGAGTTTATGGATCGCATGGTAAATAACATTTGATTGACATGAAAATTGGCATGCATGTTAAGCACATAAAGAACATGTAATTCAATAGTGATATTTTTAAAATATAAATTCAATATTTACATCTTGTGTAGAAGTCAATACTTTAAAATATCTACTTCTTCTTTACTTTATTACTTACTAGGCTTATTCTAGATTTTTAAATTATTCAAAGAGTAATAAAGTAAAGAAGCAGCAAATATTTTGAAGTACTGACTTATATATATATATATATATATATATATATATATATCAAGTGGTTAACCATACTGTGGGAACACTTCCCGCATTAAGTAGTTTTTGTCCACTTTGGGGAGCCAGTTTCTCACGGTTTTGTCACGAAGAGGTGGGAGCTAAGGATTTTTGCCATGAAGTGATTGACACCTAGGCTCACCCGAGTCCCACATCGCCTAAGTAACCCTCCCACTCATGGTTTATAAGCTTCTGGAGTGACCATGAGTGTACCACTACACATCGCCTAAGTAACCCTCCCACTTATGGTTTATAAGCTTCTGGAGCGACCATGAGTGTACCACTACTAAGGCGATGTGGGAGTCGGGTGAGCCTAGGTGTCAATCACTTCATGGCAAAAATCCTTAGCTCCCAACCCTTCGTGACAAAACCGTGAGGGACTGCCTCCCCAAAGCGGACAAAAACTGCTTAATGCGGGAAGTGTTCCCATACATACAATAGACTAAAAACTTATATATATATATATATATATATATATTTGATAGTATATATTAAATTAATAAATAAAAAAAGTAAAACTAGAGAATTTATAATTAAAAAATAATAATAAAGAGTTAGGTTAAAGTTACACATAGTATAACTTTAAGTAATATTACATCACTTGATATTTTTTTAATTAGATGTGAATTTTAATAAATGCACTGTTGGATTACATTATTTCTGTATATTCTCCATGCTTACATAATTTAAAGATGATCAAAGATTAAAATTATTGTCATCAATCAATTGTTTAGATTCAAGTTTTTGTTGTTTAAAATAATGCATAAAAGATGAGTCTATGGATTGAATGGTAAATTACATCTGATTGGCATGAAAATTGGCATACTTGTTAAGAAAATATAGAACATTTAATTCATCCACTAGATTTTCAAAATATGAATTCAATAACAAATAATTGGTTAGCGTAATATTGCTTAGAGTTACATCAGGTGTAACTTAAACCTGACCCAAAAATAAATACCTAATTTAATTTGAGTCTCTATAGAGAAGACAATTTAGGTGCGGTTTGGATTCCGCGTTTCCTACGTTGCATTTTTCTTTATTTTTATTTTTATTTTTTTTTAGCTGTGAATGTTGACTTTTCTCGTGAACAGTGCACCCGTGTACTGTTCACAGGACCCACAAACATCATTTTTCAGCAACTTTTTCATTAAAAGTGGGTCCTACAGTACTATTCACACATTTAAAAATTATTTTGCTACAGTGTTTTCAGTTTTCAGTTTTCAACTGTATCCAAACGGACCCTTACTCACGATTTATTTGGTCTTGGACTACTTTATCAAAAAGAAAGGACAAGTTTTAATTAGTTTAAACCAAGCATAGTACTATTTGTAATTCTAAAAATTAAACTAAATTATATATCTATATATATATATATATATATATTAAAATGTTGAGATGGAAAATTTTGAGCTTTCAAAAATTTATGTGACAACCTTAAAGGAAGTAAATAAAAATTCAAAAACTTTCATTTTTGTATTATACTAGTAAGTAATCAAGTATTTACACAAAAAAATTCAACAAAATACTATATTTTATCTTTGTTTTAACTATTTTCTAAATTTATAATTTGATAATTATTTTTTTTGTTGAAAGAGATATATTATGGTTATGTTTTTATCCGGAGTTATTTATTCTACCAGTAAAAGAAAATATGAGGTGACAATATTTTAATGGATATTGTAAATTTATGAGGTTTTATAGGGAATCTTTAAGAATTAAAAACTCAATTAAAAAAAATAGAATAATGATGTAAAGAAATGTGAGATTTTCATTTTGATTTTTTTCTTTTACTAATGTCATTAAAACTATCTAGTTAATTAGAGATTTTTTGAAACTTTAATATAATTTCCCCTAAAGTAAATTAAATGTCTTAATAATTAATGAGCCACTTATCAAAATCACATTAATTTTGCAACATATAACACATAAATATAATCAAAACAATTACCTGAAAATGTTGGTAACAAAATTTTAAATGGGTAAACTACATATTTGTCAATATCTTTTATACTATATCTCACTAATTAGTAAATTAATTAATTATTTTTTGATAGGATATGTAGGGACTCAATTCGCATCGACCCCAAAATGACATTGGGTTCGTACGTTAAAAAGCCCAAACAATATAATTTGTAGAGCGTGGGTTTGAAAGGCTAGGCCTTGGTCACCAGACAGCGGTTTGGGTGGTTCCGGTCACTGAACCTCGTCCGAGGAGCGTATGGAGCTTTGTGCTCTTATTATCCTCCTTTTTCTAGGACTCCATGGTTTGGGAGACGGGTTGTCCCCCACTTTCTGTATTGCCTCTTTCTCCTTTTTATATTAGCGTTTACCCTCTCTCCAGCGTCCACGTGTAAGCTCAATTTTCTAGGGTTTAGAACTTGTCTCGTCAGCCCATACTTAGAGTGGTTGGGGGTGGTTGTAAAAGCTGAAGAGTATGGCGAAGAGCATGGACCTGTCAGGTGCAGAGTTCTTAATTGCAGCATTGGCAGCCTTTTACTTGGGCCACTCTTGCACTGTGCTCGTCTTTTCTCTTAGGGGTACTACGGGATGCCGAGGACAGAATCATCCTCGGCTGTGCCTCAAGACAATTTTGCCTTACATTATACATCCTCGGCAATGCCTCTCCTCGGCTCGGGTCTTGGGCCCAAATGTAAAGTGGACCAGGGTCACAAATTCTCTGGCCCCACAATAACCCCTCAAAATCCTGCTGCCCGACCTCTTAGTTGAGGGGGAGGATTTTGGTGATATCGGGGCTGTATCATGGTTTGCCCAGCTTCGCCCTTCCTTAAATGTCGGTGCCTCTTCGTTTGCCTAGGAGATGCGCCGGGTTATGGGACATTTTTTTAGATTTACGCACATCACGCTCTTGCCGTTTCAGCGTACAAGGCGCGTCTTTAATTAATTCCCTTTATGAGGCCACCCAAAACTGACGGTTGTAGACGGCGTTGGGAGTTGAGGGGAAATTACTATCTCGTTTGCAGCTCTTCTTGGAAATCTGTATAAATTAAATGCCACCAAACCTGCCTTCCATATAAGAAGCAAGGTAGGAGGTCACTTCCTTTACGTACAAACCCTTCAATCTCTCCAAAATCCTAAACCTCCAGCTGTGCTCAAGATTTTCATTACCAGATCGATCAAACCTTAGAGCATGATATGTTTGAGGCAAAGGTGAGGGTGAAGAGACCACACCCTCTTCGAAAGCATTGGGTCTCTCCGAGACTCAAGATGGCTCGGTCAGGGCAAGGTAGATAGAGACTCAAAACAACTCTCCCCTTTCACAAGGCAGGGGGGAAGCCTCCTCCTCCTTCAGCCAAAATCCGAAACAGGTGCTGGTCGTATCAGATTTTTGGTGTGACAGCAATGGAGCCTCTCATCATCGATACCATCCGCTCTCTTCCGAGAATAGCTAATATAGTCCTGCGTGTCAGGAGTCAGGGCTGAAGTGGGGACTAAGCATCCCTACTTCCTCCTCTCTTCCTTCATTGGTGCCTCCTTTTGCCTCCCCTTCTTCTTCTTTCCTATCACCAGATCCATCCTGTACTTTTACTTCTTCCTCTTCTTCTCCTCTTCCATCAAAGGGGGTCACCCTCTCATACATAATCGCTACTGGAACAGAGTTTAGAAAGACTTGTCGTTTCCTTGTATCTTTTTACTTTTGCTTTTGTAATTAGCTTCCTGTATAGCCTTGTTTAAGCCCCTCATTGTACGCTGTACTACATCTTTATATTAATAAAAGTCGACATTATTTTATTCTATGTATTCTTTCTTTTTTGCAATAATTATGTTGTGAATGGATGTGCTATTATATGATTATATATATATATATATATATATATATATATATTTTTTATTCTGATCAATACTTAGGGCCGAAACCCTTGTTAAGGAAAAGAAATTATTCTGAGAGTATTGAAACTATTCGGCACAATAATGCCGAGCTAAAAAAGGTTACATACCTAAGATTAACCGAGATGACGGCTGAATGCTTGGTACCGTGTAAGAGGCAATCATCCGAGGATGGGTAACCCAATATGAACTACCCATGCTGGTTGCCCAGTACTAGGGTGCTTTGCCACCTTCCTACTAACCTTCATAGCCTTAGCCATTTTTGGCATCCGGTCCGAGGACTGAAGTACGACCGTACCGAACTTAAACGCTCGTTTGCATCATTTCCCTTAGAACTGAGAATCTGATGACAGGTCGGGATCTTCATTCCATCTAGGACTTGATCCGACTTTTAATAAATAACCTTCCCGTAGGTCTGAGCAACCTAGAATTCTTCTTAAGTGGTTGGTTTCCCTATAGGTTTGAGTCCGAGAATCATGCAATACCTTGATTCTATCCAAAACTTAGTTTTTTAAGTAGTTGGTTTCCCCATAGGTTTGAGTCCGAGGATCATGTAATACATTGGTTCTGTCCAAAACTTAGTTTTTTAAGTAGTTAGTTTCCCCATAATTTTGAGTTCGAGGACCATGCAATATCTTGGTTCTATCCAAAACTTAGTTTTTTAAGTAGTTAGTTTTCCCATAGATTTGAGTCCGAGGACCATGCAATACCTTGGTTCTGTCCAAAACTTAGATATTTTCATTAAGTAGTTGGTTTCCCCATAGGTTTGAGTCCGAGGACCATGCAATACCTTGGTTCTGTCCAAAACTTACTTTTTTAAGTAGTTGGTTTCCCTATAAGTTTGAGTCCGAGGACCATGCAATACCTTGGTTCTGTCCAAAACTTAGATATTTTCATTAAGTAGTTGGTTTCCCTATAGGTTTGAGTCCGAGGACCATGCAATACCTTGGTTCTGTCCAAAACTTACTTTTTTAAGTAGTTGGTTTCCCCATAAGTTTGAGTCCGAGGACCATGCAATACCTTGGTTCTGTCCAAAACTTAGATATTTTCATTAAGTAGTTGGTTTCCCCATAAGTTTGAGTCCGAGGACCATACAATACCTTGATTCTGTCCAAAACTTAGATTTTTAAGTAGTTAGTTTCCCCATAGGTTTAAGTCCAAGGACCATGCAATAACTTGGTTCTGTCCAAAACTTAGTTTTTTAAGTAGTTGGTTTCCTCATAGGTTTGAGTCCGAGGACCATGCAATACCTTGGTTCTGTCCAAAACTTAGATATTTTCATTAAGTAGTTGGTTTCCCCATAGGTTTGAGTCCGAGGACCATACAATACCTTGATTCTGTCCAAAACTTAGATTTTTAAGTAGTTAGTTTCCCCATAAGTTTGAGTCCGATGACCATGCAATATCTTGGTTCTGTCCAAAACTTAGATATTTTCATTAAGTAGTTGGTTTCCCTATAGGTTTGAGTCCGAGGACCATGCAATACCTTAGTTCTGTCCAAAACTTAGTTTTTTAAGTAGTTGGTTTCCCCATAGGTTTGAGTCCGAGGACCATACAATACCTTGGTTTTGTCCAAAACTTAGATATTTCCATTAAGTAGTTGGTTTCCCCATAAGTTTGAGTCTGAGGACCATACAATACCTTGATTCTGTCCAAAACTTAGATTTTTAAGTAGTTGGTTTCCCCATAGGTTTGAGTTCGAGGACCATGCAATATTTTAGTTCTGTCAAAAACTTAGTTTTTTAAGTAGTTGGTTTCCCCATAGGTTTGAGTCCGACGACCATGCAATACCTTGGTTCTGTCCAAAACTTAGATATTTTCATTAAGTAGTTGGTTTCCCCATAGATTTGAGTCCGAGAACCATACAATACCTTAGGTCTGTCCAAAAATTAGATTTTTAAGTAGTTGGTTTCCCCATAGGTTTGAGTCCGAAGACCATGCAATACCTTGGTTCTATCCAAAACTTAGATATTTTCATTAAGTAGTTAGTTTCCCCATAGGTTTGAGTCCGAGGACCATACAATACCTTAGTTCTGTCCAAAACTTAGATTTTTAAGTATGGGGGGGTTAGCCCCTTGGGGGATTAGCCCCTCGGTCAAGGTGTGGGACATTGATCCAACGTTGAAAGCCCCTGGAACCGTCCGCGTTACTAACGTTTCGAAGTGCAGCCCCTAGTGGAACTTGATGTTAAGACACAACAACGGGTTGCGGGAAATGATGGAAAGACTTCTCATTCCACCGCTTGGGCCAACGCACAAGCCTTTCCCACAGACAGCGCCAATTATAGGGACTCAATTAGCATAAACCCCAAAATGACATTGGGTTCGTACGTTAAAAGGCCCAAATAATATAATTTGTAGAGCGTGGGTTTGAAAGGCTAGGCCTTGGTCACCAAACAGCGGTTTAGGTGGTTCCGGTCACTGAACCTCGTCCGAGGAGCGTATGGAGTTTTGTGCTCTTATTATCCTCCTTTTTCTAGGACTCCATGGTTTGGGAGACGGGTTGTTCCCCCCTTTCTGTATTACCTCTTTCTCCTTTTTATATTAGCGTTTACCCTCTCTCCAGCATCCACGTGTAAGCTCAATTTTCTAGGGTTTAGGACTTGTCCCGTCAGCCCATACTTAGAGTGGTTGGGGGTGGTTGTAAAAGCTGAAGAGTATGGCGAAGAGCATGGACCTGTCAGGTGCAGAGTTTTTTATTGCAGCATTGGCAGCCTTTTACTTAGACCGCTCCTGCACTGTGCTCGCCCTTCCTCTTAGGGGCACTACTGGATGCTGAGGACAGAATCATCCTTGGCTGTGCTTCAAGACAATTTTGCCTTACATTATACATCCTCGGCAATGCCTCTCCTCGGCTCGGGCCTTGGGCCCTAATATAAAGTGGGCCAGGGTCACAAATTCTCTGGCCCCACAAGATATATTTCCTCAATTAAGGAATAATATTTAACAACTTTTAGTTTAGGTAAAATTTTATCATTTAAATTTCAACAAATTTAAATCCTATTCAAACTAAAAGTCTATTCTAAAAAAAAATTGAAACTTAAATCCTACACAACAACCTTCGTTTTCTTTCTAAAAAACAACAACCTATGTTTTGACTAAGGGATAAGATTTAACAATAATTTAAAAAAAATTTAAATTCTATTCAAACTAAAAATAAATTATCAAAATTTTGTAAACTTAAATCCGACACAAACCACGTTTTTGTTTTTGTTTTTTCCTCAAGTTGCATGATTTAATAATAATTTAAAACAAATTTAAATTCTATTATAAAAATTTTCTAAACTTAAATCCCACACATGACACAACTAATGTTTATTTATTTATTTTTCCTCAAGTTGCATCTTATTAAATTAATATTTTATTAGGATATTAAGCTACAAAACTCTTAACTAAGGGATAAGATTTAACAATAATTTAATTTAGACAAAGTCTTATAATCTAAGTGCTAAAAGTCTGTTATCAAAATTTTCAAAACTTGTATATATTCAGTCATGGCATTTCAATACAATCTCTCTTAACCCAAAGGTCGTTCCTATAATTAAATCCCATACAATACATCGCATATTGTTGTATTTATTTATTTTTTCAAAATGCAACTTATGTTTATGTCTTAATCTAATAAATTCATCTTACTTATTATTCTTTACTTTTGAATTTGTGTGCAGGATATTATCCCAGAGGAAGTTTACTATAAAGAAACAAAACAATGGACACTCATTTTAGTTCTTGGTTCTCTTATGTAAGTTTTTTTAATTTATTTTTATTTTATTCTCAATTTTTGAACTCTTTTGTTTATGTTTTGATTTTCAGTTTTGGTTATTATATTTGATTTGTGAGTGTGTTGATTTTTTCAATTAGACTATCACTAGGAAAAAATCGTTATTGAGGAACTATTTTGTTTATTAGGGCACCTCTGGTACACTATAATGATTATTACATGGAAATATGAATAAATATTACAAAGAATACATTAGGTTGGAATGTAGTAAGTATTACTATTCATTAGTTTATAATAAATATTACTATTCATTAGTTTGGTGACCATTTAGAAATAGAATCTTGAATATGCATCCACAATTTAGTAGAGTATGAAAAGAAGGTGGAATGAAATCATTTTTAAGTCAAATTTTCTAAAATACTCTTATTTTATAAAATTATATTTACACTTTTTGAGGATCTAGCTTAACTTTTATTTCAAAAAAAAAAAAAAAAAAAAGCTTAACATTTTTTTAAAAAACAAAAAGTGGGAGAAGAATCTAGCTTATTATGTATAAATTTAATAATTTAATAATTAATATATATGTTCTTTGTTTAAAAATTAATAACTCTATAAAAGTTATACAAGGATCTAGTTTATTTTCTTTCTCTTTGAAGATGCGGCAATTAAAGGTTTTTTAGGAAATTTTGTAAAAAGGTTATTACATAAGGTTAAGGAATAAACATTCAACGCTTTTAATAATGAATAGTTATTTCTCCTTTTAAAGAATAACTATTCATAGTAATAAAAACATAATCAAATAACCAAATAGTTATACCATAAGAATATCTATTATATTAAAGTGACTATTACAGTCTACTAAACATGCCCTTATTGTTTGTGCTGGCTAGGGGCATAGATTAAATATAACCCAAATAAGAATGATCAAACTCATTCCGTATCTCATATTAAGAAATTAACACAAAGCACAAAAAGAATTTTAAAATATAAAAATATATAAACACTAATAAAGTCTAAACTCCAAACAATTAGAACTTAAAGTAATTATTTTTATTAAAATTATTTACTTATTTAATAATTTATTATTACTATTTATTTAATAATTTAGTTTTAATTATTTTAAAATTTTTGATCTTACACATGAATCTTCATCAAGCCATGTATTGCACCAAAATAATACTAGAGTGTAAATATATTATTATAGTAATATTAGTTGTAGTAGTAGTAGTGTGTGTACGTATATATATATATATCAGAATATGATTTAACTGAGTAAAGAAATCTCGCTCTCTTTAAGGTGTTTCTCACCATCGTGAGAGAATTAGATATAAATCTTAATTGATGTAGCGGGATTGATCAGTAGCATGCTGCTCCCATCATACAATATCCCGGGCATATACGCTATAAGCTTCACGAGTCTACGTTACACTACAAACTGAGCAAAACTCCACCGAATCAATACCTTTCTTTACCCACACAATAATCTATACAAAATTGCTCACCATATACATGTATTCTCATCTATCAATTTTTTCCCCCACTTTTGAGTGTGCATACGCCTTTTGATACACTTCTCAAGAGTGGTAAGACTCCTTTATAAGAAGATAGAATGCATGTAACTTATTATAATAATTTAATCACAATATAATAACAATATAAATTACAAAGATAATATGGTTAATGAGATATTAATATTGCAACTTTTTTCTTTTAATGATGATGGGGAAGTGGGTGGAAAGGTTTAAACCACATATATGTGACATTACAATGGATACCATTATTAATATTGAGCTATCACTTAAATCCAACTATTTGAGTTTTTTGTATTGGTACTTTGGATGTAATTAAGTGTGTGTTTGTGTGTTTAACTGTTAGTTTGTTTCTCAAAAAAAAAAAAAAACTATTTGAGTTAATGGGGGTATATATTTCAAAATAAATTTTGTAATTACAAAATTATAAATATAAATATTTATTCATTTTTATTAAACTGCAACAACACTAGTTTCTTTTATTTAAATAATTACACCAACACTTTCTTAATAAGTAATTAGAATGTAGCCACTTTTCGTATATAGAAAATAATCATTTAATACAACCACAACTCTTATGACCCAACTTTTATGATATAGTTGTGAACTTATGATAAAGATATAGATAATATGGTGAAAAATTCAAAGTTAAACATGTTTTGCCAGGTAGGACTTCAAGTATTTAAAACTTGTCTTTAATCATTTAATTGTTTTTTCTTTGCTAACGTACATATCAAAAAATTATAGGGAAAAAAAATTTTAAGGGTAGTTTCAAGATGCAGACTTGGAGTTTTGAAACCAAGACCTCATAAATTTCATGAGAACTTGGGAACTACTAGACTCACCCTTCGAGTTCATGCTTGTCATCTAGCAATACCGAAACATTTCTCCTCTATTAATTTTCCTTTTCTTTGTCTCCTTCTCTTGTTTCAACATCTCAAATACCTAAAAAGTACTATAAAATATTTTGAACTACACATTTTGGTGACGGTTATAGACCCAATATTTTTGTTGGTTATTTTGAGGGAACCAAAACCTTCAAATTAATAAATGAACTACTTTACTCAATAATAGTATATTTTTTGCGTACTTTTTATTACTCAATGTATTTTTGTTATTTACCCAAGTTAATAACAAAAATACAATTTCAAAATAATAAAAAGACATAGGATAAAACACAAATAAACAGTGACTAAACCAAAGAAACTGCCCTTAAGGAAAGTTCTAAGGGGACCACAAACAAGAAAAACAACCTTAAAATTATTATATATTTTTTGTAATGTGCATTTCGAGAAAATTCAACATGTTTCAAAAACATGCATCTTCCCTCTCACAAGGGGGTGGACCCCCACATGAGGACCACAAACAAGAAAAACAGCCCTTAAAATTATTATATATTTTTTGTAATGTGCATTTCGAGAAAATTCAACATGTTTCAAAAACATGCATCCTCCCTCTCACAAGGGGGTGGACCCCCACATGAGGACCAAAAACAAGAAAAACAACCCTTAAAATTATTATATATTTTTTGTAATGTGCATTTCGAGAAAATTCAACATGTTTCAAAAACATGCATCCTCCCCCTCACAAGGGGGTGGACCTCACATGAGGTCCACCCCCTTGTGAGGGGGAGGATGCATGTGGGGTTCACCCCCTTGTGTGAGGGGGAGGATGTGGGGTCCACTTCCATGTGAGAGAGATGATATATGTTTCTGAAATATGTTGCATTTTATGTGAGGTCCACCCCCTTGTGAGGGGGAGGATGCATGTGGGGTTCACCCCCTTGTGTGAGGGGGAGGATGTGGGGTCCACTTCCATGTGAGGGAGAGGATATATGTTTCTAAAATATGTTGCATTTTCTCGAAATACACATTACAAAAGACATGTGAGGTCCACCCCTTTGTGAAGGAGAGGATGCATGTTTTTGAAACATGTTAAATTTTTTCGAAATACATATTACAAAAGGCATGTGGGGTCCATCCTCTTGTAAGGGAGAGAATGTATGTTTCTAAAACATGCAATATCATATCGTGTATTTCTAGGAAAGTAAATCTATGGAGATGAGACCAGATGCACAGGTGGGATCCGGGTCTGATGGAAGTCATTTGAGGAGGTTCTGGCGGTCTATTTGGAGCTGCAATATCCCACACAAGATCCGTCATTTTGCTTGGAGAGCCTGCAAAGATGTGTTGCCCACCAAAGAGAACCTAGTCAGAAGGAAAGTACTCTCGGAAAGCTGTTGTGATGAGTGTAAATTGGCTGAAGAAACATCGGGCCACCTCTTTTGGAGTTGTCAAAGAGCCCGTGAAATTTGGTGTTTGTCTGCTCTGTTTCAGGAATCTCGGATCCAGCATTTTGGTTCGTTCATGGACATGTTATGGTACGTGGTTATGGTGGCCCAGTGGGAGCACAGCAAAGTGGAGATGGTGATCGTGGTGGCTTGGGCGCTCTGGTCAAATAGGAATGAGTGCAGGAATGGAGGGGCGAAGAAATCATGTCAGGCATTGCTACAAGGGGCGGTGGAGTATTTAGATGCTTACCAAGCATGTGTGATGGAGTTTGGAAGCTCGAAGCAACCACCAGCTGAACCTGTGAAATGGAAGCCTCCCTCTCTGAACCGATACAAAATTAACGTGGACGGTGCTGTGTTCATGGAGCAACGCATGGCAGGTGTGGGGATCCTGATTAGGGACGCTGAGGGTCAACTGATCGGGGCATGTAGCAAGAAGCTTGAAGTCCCTTTGGGTGCCATTGAAGTTGAAGCTAAGGCCGTGGAGTTGGGTCTTATGTTTGCAATGGATTTGTCCATTCAAGATTTCACTCTTGAAAGTGACTCGTTGATGTTGATTAATGCACTTCAGGACCTGTCTCCTCCTCCATCATCAGTAGCAGCGCTGGTCTTCAGTTCAGTTGCCATGTCCCATTCTTTCAGACGTGTAGATTTTTCACATGTTGGTCGTAATGGCAATAGGCCAGCCCATTTACTTGCAAAACATGCTTTAGGCATTGCAGACTTGTCTGTTTGGGTTGAAGAGATTCCTTGTTTTCTTGAACAAGCTCTCAACCAGGATGTAATAGTTATCTCTGTTGATTAATAAAGTTTTTGAAGTATTTCCCATCAAAAAAAAAAAAAAAAAGGGCCTATGGGCTACGGACAACGGTTACAGTTACACTTATAATTTTTTATCCAATAATCCACGACGCAATCTTAAATTTTGGCCAATCACAGCATTTTAAGTCAACTTTATTTTGTATGACCAATTGTATTTAGATTAGGTGAAGATTGAATGGTCAAACGAAACAAGAAGCATCTCACTTTGAACTTTGAACTTTCAAAGACTTTTTAGCCTCGAAGCCAAAAACAAATTCGGAGTATACATATTATCATGGTAATAAACTAAATCGTGTTTTCAAATTGAATTTTAAGTGAAACACGATTTCAACACATAGAAATCGTTGAAATTGAATTTGAATTAAAAAAAAAAAAAAGGTTAGATTCCTAAATAGCTTTAAAATAATGTATTTATTTAGATAAAAAAATTATTGAAATAATATAATTTTACAAATTTTGCCCCAAATATATTGTCTAGTTATCTAATTAATTTGAATTTAACCCAAAAAAAAAAAAATTTTTGAATTGACAAAATTTGGCTTTAAACTTGATTGTAACTTATGGTTACAACTTCACTCAATATCTTTTTATTAGATGTGAATTTTAATAAATTCATCATTGAATTACATTTTCTTTTTATATCTTCCATAGTTATAAAATTTTTAGAAAATTAAAAATTAATAACTATATTATTAATCAATTGTTTAAATTGCAAGTTTTATAGTTTAAAATTGCTTATAAAAAATAGGTTCATATATCATGTACTAAATAAATTGAAAATTTCACCAAATTTTATTTATTAGTCTTGTCATAGGCACCCAAAAAATAAATTGAAAATTTCATATATATTCTCCCTTTTTCTCTGAATTATGGTAGGGCCAAGGAAAATTCATGGGCCAACCCATCGATCTATAAAATTTTCTATGCCTCAAGAGTTTTCCAATTTTTATGCCTAAATAAATTTCCTGTTACACATAATATGTACAACATATGTACACACATTTTTTGTGTGTACATATCACGTATGTATGCCATAATACAAAGAAAAAGGGAGAATGTTATGTAACTTATGTTTCATATAAAATTTTATGTGCCCCAAGTGTTTTTCAATTTTTATGCCTAAGTAAAGGATTTAATTCCTATTAAGTACAGTGTGTACAATATCGTACTTACACACATTGCGTGAAACAACTAAAATCGTAATTTCAAGGTAGGATATCAAACAACCACTACTTAAATCAGAATGTTGAATGTATTTAGTTGTGTTTTTCACTTTCGGAGGCCATATTTTTTCCACTTTGCTTACCATGATATCATCAGAGTCAGACCATCCTCATATAAAATGTATGCATGTATGTATGTATACATACTTACATAGGTGTAGATGATTATTTTGAAGACATCAAATACAATTAGAATTTGGAAAACTAGACTTGACATTCGATAAATATGTGGAAATGTTTAAATTTCATTAATCACCTCTGTCAAGTATCAAGTCTATGATCTCCTCCAAATCCAATAGCTAATGAAGGAGATCGTTGAATTAGTGGATGAATTAGTTCAATCAATTTTTTTTTTAATCATATGAACGAATATTCCATGAACTTCTTCATTTATTTTTAAGTACTTGCTGCTGTTTGATTTGTTTGTAACTTTATATATATTTATTGATTAATTTATACAGAATTCTCCGACTACCCTTGTTGATTCCACGTTTCTGTGACATGCTACTAAATATTTCATGAGAGAGAGAGAGAGATCCTCATGAATACATAAGGGTAACCTTTTACAATATATTTGTGTAGATTTTCATCCCTTATGTTCAGATTCCATTCGATGTAATTTTATGTGATACTAACACTACTCTTTATTCTTTAAAGGTTTTTTTTTTTTTTTTTTTTTTTTCAAATAAATGACTGTTGAATTACTTTATCCTTGCGGAACCAAGGGAGGCAACTGTCCCCTTCGACTTGTCCCAAAAAATCCTTTAGTTCCTTTTGTTCTTAGTAGTTGCCTACCTAACATGGTGAAAAAACAAAATAAAAGACTCCCACTCCAGAGAAACAAACCTTGATACCAACATAAAAAAAAAAAGAAGAAAAAAAACTTGCCTCATGTCAAAGCTTGACTATTTCACCTATTATTTTATTCTTTTAAAGTAGCTTATGTCCCATGTTTTAACCCATTTCACTAAAACAGTGTTTTGTTGTGCTTTTTCTTTTTCTTTTTTCACTGTTTATATCACTTTTCTAGTGTAGTAATACTAAGAATATTACAAATTTTACTACATGAATCTTATAAGATGATGTATCACCATCACAAAAAAATTAGTACATATAATTTTTTATTATTTTGTCTAATAACACTAATCACATTCTTACCACATCAATTTTGTTATTATTATCAATTAATATTTTTTAGATTAATTTTATTTTTAATATTGACTTTGAATCTTGCCCACCCTAGACTGAAATCTTGGCTCCACCACTGCCTTCATACCTTTCCTACTTGCAAAATATCAATCAGAAATTAATAATTACTTTAGCATTTTTTTTAAAAGAAACAAGTGTATTCAAATGTATATTTGAACTTTTTAATGTATTGTCTAAGTTAACCACTTGAGATATATATATATATATATATATGAGTTAAATTCAAGTTACACCTAGTGTAATTCTAAGTAATGTTACGTACACCATCCAATAACTTGTTATTGAATTAATCTTTTGAAAATTTAACCGTTGAATTATATGTTTTATATGTTCTTAACATGCATGCCAATTTTTATATCAATCAAATGTTATTTACCATTTGATCTATAATTCATCTTTTATGCATTATTTTAAACTACAAAAACTTGAATTTTAACAATTGATTGATGACATAGCTATTAATCTTTGAACATCTTGAAATTTTGTAAGCATGAAGAATATATGAAGATAATGTAATCTAACGGTGGATTTGTCAATATTCGCATCCAATTAAAAAATATTGAGTGGTGTAACTTATAAAAATAATATGGCTAATTTAATTTGAATTTCTTTAAAGAAGACCATATTCTTGTTATTAC
This sequence comes from Quercus lobata, assembly GCF_001633185.2. NCBI lineage: Eukaryota > Viridiplantae > Streptophyta > Magnoliopsida > Fagales > Fagaceae > Quercus > Quercus lobata. The sequence continues at coordinate 28,245,211 of NC_044912.1, read as the reverse complement.
AATATTCAGGTTCCAAAGTCTTCTCTTTGAAGTGCCAGTTCATTGGTTTATACTTTATACTAGTATTATACTATTGTTGAAGACCAGTGCAATGCATATCCAATATTCATGTTATTATAGTCTTTCAATCTACGACCACCCTTTCCACCACCATCACACTACCTTGACAGAAGAAAACTATTCTGTGGCAATGTCTACCCCAGCGGAGTAATCTTTCTCTTTCCTTCTATGCACAAACACACAAACATTTCAATGATCACATGCATATATGACCTTTTGTTGATTTGCATGCTAGTTTGTTGAATGTTACACAATCATACTTGGTTAATTTTCTTACATAAAAGTAGTGTTAATCATTTTATGCAAGAAAAAATTTAGTAATTTCTTTTCTTCAATATATAATTTTATTTTGTTGTGGATTTCATTCCAAACAAACCAGATGCCCCTCAGTCTAATAATAACGTATCAATAATTTTAGGTGGTTCAGAAGCATGCAATATTTCTTGCCCTTGCTGCAAGTTATATATTTATTTGGTCACATTAGTTTCTGACTATTTACTTTTGGACTCAACTAAACAAAAAAAAAAATCAACTGACTCTTGATTTTATATCAAGGCTTGCAATTTTGATACTTCATGATTTCTGTAACCTCTTTGCTTCTTAAATAAGCTAATTTTTTTCAGATACTATCGATCTCTCCCACCTGTAAGCAAGTTCTATGGAGTGGCGTGCTTGATGACCACATCTGCATACTATCTGCAACTTTATAATCCTGACAATATAGAATTAGATTATGGCCTTGTACTAAAACGTTTTCAGGTAAACAAGTTAAGTTGCCAATTTGTCCAATCTGTAATAAATGAGATTAAATTCATTTTTTTCATTTTGCATTGCAAAGATCATGTTGTAATAAGTTAAAATTTGAGGGTTCACTTTCTGCCTATGCACTGATTGTTAATGTTTGTACATGGTGCAGGTTTGGAGGCTTATTACGAATTTCTTCTTTCTTGGGCAATTTTCATTTCTCTTTGCATTTCGTCTGTTAATGATGTAAGATATCTGACTCTATCTACCCTCTGCAACCATATTATATTACATTTACTATAAATTTTGGGTTAAGGTGGCAGGAAAGAATGTTTTAGAAAAACCATGCGCAATTAAAATTATCCAATAGATGAAATATTAGACCTTAAATGAAGATCCACATTTGCATTAAGCCATTAATCATCTAATTGATGCCTGTACATACATATCTTTTTTAATCCCTATCATTCACTTGTGATCATTGATTTTCACGATTAAAAGTTATGCAAGGTTTACAGTCTGTACACTATGTTTCAAGGTGATACTGAAAATTTGAAATACTTTGTCATGCTGATTTGTGTAGAGCAAGATATGGTGTTTCACTTGAGAGAGGACCCTTTGACAAGAGAACAGCAGATTATGTATGGATGTTCGTCATTGGAGCACTATCACTTCTTGTAAGTAAGAACAAATTATCTTATATTTAGAGTTTTCTTTTTCTTTTCCCAGTAACGTTCACTAAAGCATGAGCATGTATCCTAATTAGTGGTAAAATTTGGGAATATTGATCCACCATATGATTTACCAAATAACATGAATTTATCAGACAGCTTTTCGCTTCTTTTTTTTTTTTGGAGAGAAAGACAGCTTTTAGCTCTATGGTGGAAAACTAAGGAAGCATTGGGGTTGGAAACACTTCGATTCTTTTCTAATGACAAACTGAGTAACTGTCAAGGAAAGAACAGAGAAATAGGGTGTCAAGCAGTTTTGTCAAGAGATGCCAGATATATTTGGTGAACTAGTAAAAATTGAAATAATATGTTTGGAGATGTAGAATTCCAAAAGTATTAGTACCTAATAAATAATTACAAATGATACAACTCTGTCCCAGTTTAGAAATGAATTTTGCAACATGTATGGAGAACAATTATGCAAATTCAAGAAATCTAATGGTATAGACTATAGATGATAATTCCTGCTATATTTATTTTACAAGCATTATTTCGAAAATTTAGAAGAAATTTCCTCACATAATATGTTAACACAATATCAAAACAAGTGAACCAAAATCCCCCAATACTAATCAAAATATCATGAAAATAATGACAAGGGTGTTACTTGCTCTTCGGTGATGGCTGCTGTTCCATATCTATGGTCTCCATTCATGGGAGGTTCCTTAGTATTTATGCTTGTCTATGTTTGGAGCCGTGAGTTCCCAAATGCACAAATAAGCGTTTATGGTCTTGTGTCATTGAAGGTACCCTTCTACCAGTTTTGTTTTAATCTTTCTCTCCGCTGTTCTGTTTTAGTTATCCTAGCATTTGGAACAATATAAGCTAGCAACTGTTTTTCTGTATATGGACTTTGAAATTAGACCTCTTTGTTTCTTTAACATTCAATATGAGTCTACTGTGTCCTATAAAATAGCTTGATATCTAGAACTTTCCTTAACTGCACCACCATACTATAAAGCTTCATTGTGCATCTAGATTATCAATCAAAGAAGGTTTGATATAACATTTGTAACTTCATTTATGCCTTTTTCCTGCACAACCAATTGGCTGCATAAAAAATTATCTTGGTCTTTTTTGCCTTACTTGTTACTATCTCTTGTCATTTTCTTCTTTCATTACTATTTCTGTACCAATGCAGTTGGAGTGTGAACCTGCAATAAAGGAAAAGAATATCTTTATGCATGAATTGCTGTACTTTTGGTTCCTGTAGATTTTATTATTAGAGGCCCTTGAAAATGCATCATGAGTGAGGTATGCCCCATAAAGAGGTACCACCATGATGAAGTTAACCAAAGAAAAAAAATGGTCTCCCAAATTATGCCTGGTTAGCCTTGAAATCGTGGTGTTGCAGTCCCAGTTAAGTGTGCCCACCATATTTGACCTGTACTTTATTGTGTAATATCAACAAACTTTTTCTACCCATAATTATAAATAATGCAGCCTATTTTCATGATCTCTTTTTTTGGGAGTTCCAAACTTTCAAGAAGAATATTTCTTTGTTTCTTATAATCTTATGTACAATTGTACTCCCTGCCACTGTACTCCTCTAGCTTCCCTTTATGCAACAGACAATGAAAGGATATTCATGACATTTTTGAAGTTTATTATATAATCAGAAATTGAAAGGAATCTAAGAGGCTGGTTATCTATTTTTTATTTTTTACTGTAGGGATTCTATCTTCCGTATGTAATGCTAGCAGTTGATTTGTTACTCGGAAATCCTTTGAAGCCAGGCATTCTAGGGATGGTTGTAGGACATTTATATTACTTCCTAACAGTGCTTCATCCTCTTGCTGGGGGGAAATTCATCTTGAAGACCCCTCTTTGGGTGTATCCATTCTATTGTTTTTATTTTATTTTAGCAATGCATGCATTAAACTTTTATTTGAAAACTCTTAAACCTCGTTCTTATGATTTTCTTTTGCTTTTCTGGTAGGATTTCAAGATAATTGAACCTTCGTAGTTTGAAATTGTATTTCTCCATTAACTTGTGGAGAATTTCACTACTCCCAAAACAGACCAATGTGTCTGTGTTCCTTGCGTTCCTGTTTGTCAAGGATGCAGCAAGTTTTGAACCATAGACCATTATTTGTTGGAGACTCCAAAAATGCATGATAAAAAAAGATGTTTGATGCACACATCACCTTGTCACATTACCACTAGCTACATAGCAAATGAGGCTTCTTGTTTCATCCTGCACATGTTTTTGATATGGTCAAGATCAAATGGAGGATACGAAAGACATTCACTTAAAAGGTAAAGAAAATTATTTTATAAATTGACATGAAATACAATGAAAAGACTCAGACATGTCCTACCCCAAATGACCATTGGAAAGTAAAGGCTAAAGATGAGACAGTGAGGCATGACCTAAACTAGTGTGCCATATATGATATATGTAATGACTCAGAGGTAAGAGGCAGAGTGGCAGCAGTAGAGAGCAAGTGGGGAGGAAGATGAAGAGGGGAAGGCTCAAATAGAATTCCCACCTTAGGGCTATCCCAATGGTATTCATTTTGTGAGGATCCTACACTGTCCAACTTTACATAATTGAGATAGTGAGGGTGGAACAACTAATATAGAATTATAGCGTTGTGTTTGAGCTTTCTTCTTGCATGTTTTTACAGATATCATTCCTTTACTGTACTATCAAGAGTGTGAAGTGAATCACAATGTCAGATACATTTAGCTCAAAAGAAGCGAGTTTGATCCCATTTACGAATTAAATTTAGCAATATATTGGCCTTTTCTTCTTGCATGCGATGATAGTGGTCATATATTGATAATGATGTCTATATCTTCCATTCAAAAAAATATATTGATATTGATGAACAAGAAAAAAATTTTGACAGTGTTGTGCTAGAAAGTTCCATATGTCATATGCAGTCTCTAACCATCGGAGCAATGCTCTAATAAAGGGAGCACAGGTATTGAGAAACCATGTGATAATCTTCTAAGAGTTACTATTTCAGTCATTAACCTTACTTGAAGACAATCTACATTTCCTCATCTAATTTGACTTGTTTAGCAACTTCTCTAGTGATATATGATATATCTCCATAAGAGACACCCTTTGATGGATCTTTTCATAGCATAGGCCCATTGACAGTAGCTGTGGCTATCAAGAATCAAGGAAATTGGGTATGTGGAGTCGTTTTGATCCATGCAGACTACTCTATTAGAGAAATAGACTACTGATTCAAATTCTACATGGAAAATAAAGAATACATCAAAGAGTACTTATTTATGGGGAAAACTTGCTACACACTTGTGTGCATCGACACAAGTGTATAAATACACTGAAATCATGACTTTAAGTCACGAATTCAGTGTATTTATACACTTTCAATGCATTTACCACACACCACACAAGTGTGTGGTAAATGCATTTACCACACACCACAAAAGTGTGTAATAGACACTATCCTCTATTTCTTTATAAAAACAAAATTCCTAGTCTAACCCTATTCTTGTCCTAGTAGGGGATCAGGTCACTTATCCTGTAAGTGCAAACTTACAGAAGTGTGGACTTTACAAGAAGTTTGGGTCCTTGAGCAATAATAGATCTAACACAGGTTTAACAGTCTTTTACACTATAGAAGATATTATATCATGCAAATAATTAAGCATAGCCAACATCCTGATCTGTGATTTTTTCTTCTGGCAAAGATTTGAGGTAATATGAGGAAGGAAAAAAAATTGAGAAAAATACCAATTGGGACTATATTTGGGCATCAACTATTTTATTGAAGGTTAGACACTTTTTGTGAAATAATTGTATTATCCTTAATGACTCTCCAGTCACAAATTGGTTGCATTTTGGGGCAAGGGAACACAAATGAATACCCCAGTGCAGCGTGATCCATCAGCAGGAGTTGCATTCCAAGGAAGAAGCTACCGTCTCAATGGAACTCGACCAAGCACTACAGGGCAGGCAGAAACAGGTAGTCATGCACAAGCACAGCAGCCCAACCAGGCTGATGGTGTTGCTTTCCGAGGCAGAAGCCATCGTCTTAATGGCCGTTAGAGGTAATTTTCATTGTGAATATTTGAATAACATGTAATCCAAATTCTAACTGAATTACATTATATGATTATTGGTATGATCATGTGACTTTGTAATTCGTATATTTTTGCAACAGGACTGCTGAATTCAATATTAGGGTCCACCAACACCCAGTGGTAGATCCCATCTGACATTGTGTCAGTGTCACAAGATGCAATTATGTGTTCAGCTACCAGAGTGAGTTGCCTTAACACACTGGAGGTTTTGCTTTTGCAGCGTACTATTGAAAATGGCATATCTACAAGTACTTTTTTGTGTTACATCTGAGATGGTTAGTTTTTAAATGAACATGAGAATATCATGTTGTATTTATTTCCGCCTTTTTTTTATTAATAAAAAGGATGAATCTAACTACTGACTTCTGCTCCATGATAGGGACTTCCAGTTTATTAAGTTATCTGTTATGATTAATCATTCAGGAAAGATTGAGATTCTAACTAATTTCAGCTTTATGAAAATTGGTTCCCAGCTTATTGTGTTGTCACTTATGATTAATCATACTTCTATCGCTAAGAATGAAAACTTCATATTTCTTAGTGAAGCTCAAGGAGCCATCAGCAGCAACATATAGCTGCTTTGTTTTCAACGGAGTGAATTTGTGGATGCACAATCTTGTGCATTCAAGAGGTTACCCACATTGTGACTTATATTGGTCATTTTAGTCATTCAGACACTAAGGAAATGCTTTGAGCCTTTTGAGTCTTCTAACCCCAATAACAGTTTCAGAGCTTAGGCCATTGATAAGTCTTGAAAATAAACCACCACAGTGAAAGAGGAGAAACTTTATTACTTCACAAGCTCTTCCAAGCCATTGAGACTTACGACATCTGGATAGTACAGTGGTTAAAATGAATAAATGCTCCCACCAACTCAGGGGCCATTTGTCTCCAAATTTCCACCACCATTTATAAATGGGCCTCCCGAGAAAGTGAGAAAGAAAAAGTAATCTATGATGAGGGTGTGCACAACCAAGCCTGACCCCTCATCGATCTAGCTAGAAGTTATTTGGAGGATCTGAAATTCTGAGCAACCGAACTTGTCCTTAGAGTTGCATCATGATGACTGATGGTGTGCTTTCATTTTTTTAAATTCGATTCAATAGTTATAAATTATAATGACAAGGGAAGATCTGAACTCTTGACATTTTCATTAGAAATACCAAAAGATGGCAATTGAACCTGTAAGGCTTTTGAGTCTTGATACAAGTATAGAAATTGACAACTCACCCTAAAGCCAAGTTCAATAACTTCAGGCTTAAAGGAAATCTAATAAAGATATAGCGTTCAAATATTTATGGATGAGATAATTTTGAGCTGAAATTTAATGCATGGACCTTATAACGTTATATATTCACCAGAAATTTTCCTTTAATCAATGATATTCACGTGATTACTGCAAAAGCTTTCATTCAGATATGAGGAGTAGCTTATCAATAATTATGAAAGCACACCCACATCATGATGTTTTTCTTTCCACCCAAAAATATTTTTGTAGGCAACCATGACAACCAAAGTGAACTTACAGTTTTCATAAATTCAACTCATTTAAGAAAAAAGAAAGATTCCATTTCTGTCAGTTTTACAGATGAGAAGTCTCCTATTGCTTACTCTCACCAAATTTTATTTATTTAGTCTTGTTATAGTCACCCAAGAAAATACACTGAAAATTTCCATAACATTCTCACAATTCGACTTACTTGGGCCTACCATAATACAGAGAAAGAGGAAGAATGGTATGTATAGTTGCGTGAAACCACTGAAATCATAACTTCAAATCGTGTCATCAAACAATCGCTATTCAAAATTTCAAATGTTAAATACTTGGTAAATACTATGAATTGACCGAACTTCATTTTCTTTTTCTTTCTTGGCGTATAGCCTTACACAACCTGGAGTTTTCTTGTTCTGTTTCACTTTCGTCGTTATATATGTTGTTTCTCTCGGCGTCATCTTGACATCATCACACCATCATCATCAGAATGTTGAATGTATATCTTGTGTTTTTTTCCACTTTGCGTCATCCATGATATCATCAGATCATCCTCTATCCAACATGCATGAATGTTAATTCGAAGACATCAAATACAATTGGAATTTGGAAAACTTGAGGAGACAATATTCGTTAATTTATACAGGAGATCGTTGAATTAGTGTATGAATTAGTCCAACGGATATTCCTATGATATTCTTCATATTATTTGAAGTACTTGCTGCTGTTTCTGTTTGATTTCTTTGTAATAATTTGTATATGTTTATCGATTATTTTATATAGAATTCTCCGACAGTACTAACCTTCTTCATTCCACGTTTGCTGCGATGTGATCCTAAAATCTTTCATGAGAAAGGGAGAGAGAGGTCCTAAATCTGCAAGGTAACCTTTTTGTGTATATTTTCTTTCCTTAGGTTCAGGTTACATTCGATAATTTTATGTGATGCTAACCCCACCCCCAACAATTGATGTAACAAAAAATTAATTTCAAGTTAAAGAATTTAATACTTTCTTTTTTCAGGCATAGTTATAATATATTAATAATCTTGTTACTTGAACCCTATACATCTAAAACCTTAGATACTTTGTGTATGGGAATGTGGAACTTAATACTTTTTTTTGAAAGGGGTGAAACTTGATACTAAGCCAAATAATATATAAATATATATATATATATATATATATATATATAAAACTGAAGTTTTTGAAACTTCCACAATTTTTCATGTCAACACAATATTAAAACAAAATAAATAAAACCAAACTTAATAAGGGGTGAAACTCTTTCACTCTAACAAATCCAACTTAAACTAAAACTCATCATTATCATTATCATTAGGACTCTCTCTTATACATATAAAGCAAAGTCCCACTCTCTCAGCTCTCCATTGTTTCCCCGCGGAAAACATGAGGAAAAAACAAATTATATATATAATATTGATTTGTTTACCTATGACAGCCATAAGGATTGTGCGAAAAAAAATAAAAAAATAAAAAAAAGCTCAGGAAACATGATAAGAAGAAGTTTCTTCACACTTCACTTGGTCTTTAAGTCAAATTTGTTAAGTCGGCATCAACTACAATGACAGCGGCCACAAAAAACTGGACTTGGAGCTCACTGATTGATGCACACCGTGTTGTCTTCACCGATTGTAAAGGGTTTCTCACTTTCTCTTTCTCTTATGGTTTTTTTTTTTTTTTTTTATTTGTACAAAGAAGTTTCTCACTTTCTCTTTCTCTGATGAGTGGTAAAAATATTATAAAATAATAAATTTTTACCACACGTACGTTGTCTGCCACACTTTGGTTTTGGTGTTTTTCTTTTTATCATTTCCTCTCTCTCACTCTCTCATATTGTGTTTGTAAAACTTTGTAATTTGTATGATGTTAGTAAAAAACAATCAATTATATTAAATATATATTTACTCTAAACATAGAACAATTTGTATCTAAACATTAAATAGCTTGAATTTCTTATTAAAATAAAAAAGCTTCAATTCAATCTTGGAGTCCAATTAATTCCTTTTGATTACATTGTAAAACATATAAAAACAAAAGTTGTCATAAAAATAAATTTTTTCGTAATTTTAATATGATTATTTATAATCTTTTTAGTATTATGAGGTTTGAATACTCACTTAAACTTATTTATGTGCCTTGGATAAATTTTTAATAAATATTATGAGTTATTTTATTTTTGCTTTATTTTTAAAATTATTTAATTATTAATTGGTTTGACCGATGGCACCACACGAAAACCCTCCATGCCCTTTCTTTTGTTTCTACAAACTCTTTGTCTTCTAGGTATGTAAATTTCTCTTCGTAGCTTTTCTTTCTTTTGTCTTTTATATTTTTACTTTTATAGCCCATGTGTTTGTTTGTGTTCTTTCTTTCATATTGTTAAATGATCATGGTGATGAGTTTTGTTCATATTAATTTCAAAGATTATTTCATTAGCTATTTTTTGGCTTATATATATATATATATATATATATATTATAAATTATAACTTGGTAATATGTAATTATATTAAAAATTTTGCATTTATATATTTCTCTCTTATTCACTTAAAAAAAAAAAAAAATCTTTTTGGTGATTGATTTTATTTTTATCTTTATCGAAGGCAAGTAATCAAAAATAAAAACATAGACTTCTCCTAAAGAGACTTTCTAATAAATCTTTATATCTCTATAGCTTGCATGCTACATATCTTCCCTCATTAATGCCTTGCGTTTAGGTATGTCATGCAACAAAATCACAATAACTGTTGAAAAAACAAATTGTTATTTTAACAATACAACATCTATTGGATAATTGAGGAAACTAAGGACTAGAATCATAATTTTTATTAATTGATATTTTTTATTTAGCAATTGAATTTTTTATATTGAGGTTAGGAATTTTTGAGATTGAAATCCTACTTTGCAATCAAAAAAGAAGAAAAAATTAATTGTTTAAATATTCTTACAAAAATCAACGAAAGTTATTGTAGGGACACGATTTCTAACGACCCAAGAATGATGTTGGACTCGTATGTAAAGGGCCCTAACAATATGATTTGTAGAGAGTGGGCTTGAAAGGCAGGACCTTGGGCACAGGTGAGCGGTGTAATCGGGGTTTCTATGGAGGCTCTTATATGGGCGGACTTGGCTTGATTAGCTTAGTCTTCCCTTAATGTGGGTTGTGGGATCTAAGTCCTCGGACAGCGTCCGAGGAGCATTGTACCCCTCCTTTTTTCTCCCTTTCCAGGATTTTTTTCTCCTCCTGGGGGATCCCCTTTCTCCTTCGCTTTCTTTTCCTTTTATACTAGTGTTCATTTCCCTTTTTAGTGTCCACATGTAAGTTTTACTTTTTTGGGGTGCAGACCTGTCCTGTCAACCCATACCTAGAGTGGTTGGGGGTTGTTGGAAAAGTTAAATGGCATGGGTTGGAGCATGGGCTTGTCAGATGTAGGATTCTGTATTATGATGTTGGCAGCTTTCTCCCTTGCCCTGCCCCTGTACTGAGTTTGCCCTTTTCTTCAGGCATTTTGGGAGGTGCTGAGCATAAGATCGTCCTCGGCCATATCCTCATGTCCTTCTTGGGCTTTCATTATGCGTCCTCGGTAATAGCTCTCCTCGGCTTGGGCCTTGGGCCCAAGCGTAGAATGGGCCTAGACCACGAATTATCAGGCCCCACAATAGCCCCTCAAAATCCTATTGCCCAACTTTTAGTTGGAGAGGAGGGTTTTGATGATGTTGGGCCCACATCATGACTCGCCCAGATTATGTACTTTATTGATGTTTGGGCTTTTCCATTGGCATAGGAGATGCACCGAATTAAGAGGCACCCCTTTAACTTTTAGTCACGCGGTGTCCTTTGATGCTTCAGTGTTTGAGGCGCGCCTTCACAAAGATCTTTTAATCATCTTATGGTTGCAGACGGCGTTAGAAATCGAGCCAAAACCATCTTGTCTGTAGCGTTTCTTGGAACTCTGCGTGAATTAAATACCACCTCCTTGTCCTTTAAATAAGTAGGATAGGAGGTTGTTTCACTTACACATAAACCCTTCGGCTACCTTCAAAATCATAATCCTTCAGCCATAACCACAGTCTCCATATCCAGTGCTATCCATCCTTAGTGCAATATGTTTGAGGCACGGGTAGGGGTGAAGGGGTTACACCCGCCACAGAGGCACCAGGTCCTTCCGAGACTCAAGGTGATGTGGTCTGGACAGGGGAGGCACAGATTCAAGGTAATCCTCCGTTTTGACAAGGGGTAAATGGTATTTCTCCCTCTTTCAGTCAAAATCCGAAGTAGGTACTGGTCGCATCAAATTCTTGGTGCATTAGAAGTAAGGTTTTCTGCCATCAGCACCGTCTGCTCTATCGCAGGCGTGGTTATACGGAGGCTCATCAACTTCCGGCTCCCTGCACCTTTTCTTCAACGGTGCTAGCCCGAAGTCGGGCTCCCTGCACCTTTTCTTCTACGGTGCAAGCCCCAAGTTGGGCTCTTTTGCTGCCTGAGTTATAGGCATGTAAAAGTATTGAGGAATGGTTTCCTTAGACAGCATCTTGGAACGGCAGCATCCCTCTTCTCTGCACCTCTCCTTCGGCTTTTTCTTCATTCCCTTGTATCTTTTCTTTCCGCTTATGTAGTTAGTTTTAGTATAAGCTTACTCAAGCTCTTTCATTGTACGTTGTACTATTTCTTTGTCTTAATAAAAGATGAATTTATTTTTTTCTAAATACTTTTCCTTTCTGCAGCAATTATTTTGTGAATGGGTGTGCTACATGTGTATTTTCCTTTAATGATGCTTAGAGCGAGAGACCTTGAAACGGAACCCTACTAATTTGAATTTATCGACATTATCAAGTATAATAATGGTATTTCCCAGTAGATTAAACTCATGAAACTAACCGAGATAACAGCTGAATGCTCCGTAATGCATGCGAGGCGACCGTCCGAGAACAATAAACTCTAAATATACCATCCGAAAGTGTTGCCGAGCAATGAGGGACTTTGGCCGTGTTTTTGATGACACCTGACCCTATAACAGTTGCACCAATTCCCTTGGTACTGAGGATCCGAGGGTAGGCTGGGGATTTCATTCTGTCTAGGGATTAACCCAACTATCAATGGGTAACTCTTCTCCAAGGTAGATTCTAAAGGTCATATAACGTCCAGGTTGTGTCCAAAACTTGTAGTTTTTCTTCTAAGTAGTTGGTTTCCCCAGAGGCTTGAGTCCGAGGACCATACAAGGCCTTGGTTCTGTCCAAAACTTGTAGTTTTTCTTCTAAGTAGTTGGTTTCCCCAGAGGCTTGAGTCCGAGGACCATACAAGGCCTTGGTTCTGTCCAAAACTTGTAGTTTTTCTTCTAAGTAGTTGGTTTCCCCAGAGGCTTGAGTCCGAGAACCATACAAGGTCTTGGTTCTATCCAAAACTTGTAGTTTTTCTTCTAAGTAGTTGGTTTCCCTAGAGGCTTGAGTCCGAGAACCATACAAGGCCTTGATTCTGTCCAAAACTTGTAGTTGTTCATTTATTTATCTATTTTTCGAAAGTTGGCCCCTCGACCAAGGTGGGGGGGGAGGGGAGTTAGCTTGATGTTAGAAGCTCCTAGAATTGCCCGTGCCATGGGCACTGCAAGGCGTAGCCCCTAGTGGAAATTTATGTCGGAACAACAACAGCATGTCGCTGGGAATGGAGGCACCTTCGCAGACCTTTGCTTGACAGAGCCTCAACCCCGCCGCCTTCTGCGCCAACGCGCAAGCCTTCCCACAAATGGCGCCAATTGTAGGGACATGATTTCTAACGACCCAAGAATGACGTTGGCTCGTATGTAAAGGGCCCTAACAATATGACTTGTAGAGAGTGGACTTGAAAGGCAGGACCTTGGGTACAAGTGAGCGGTGTAATCGGGGTTTCTATGGAGGCTCTTATATGGGCGGACTTGGCTTGATTAGCTTAGTCTTCCCTTAATGTGGGTTGTGGGATCTAAGTCCTCGGACAGCGTTTGAGGAGCATTGTACCCCTCCCTTTTTCTCCCTTTCCAGGATTTTTTTCTCCTCCTGGGGTATCCCCTTTCTCCTTCGCTTTCTTTTCCTTTTATACTAGTGTTCATTTCCCTGTTTAGTGTCTACGTGTAAGTTTTACTTTTTTGAGGTGCAGACCTGTCCTATCAACCCATACCTAGAGTGGTTGGGGGTTGTTGGAAAAGTTAAATGGCATGGTTTGGAGCATGGGCTTGTCAGATGCAGGATTCTGTATTACGATGTTGGCAGTTTTCTCCCTTGCCCTGCCCCTGTACTGAGTTTGCCCTTTTCTTCAGGCGTTTTGGGAGGTGTTGAGCATAAGATCGTCCTCAACCATATCCTCGTGCCCTTCTTGGGCTTTCATTATGCGTCCTCGGCAATAGCTCTCCTCGGTTTAGGCCTTGGGCCCAAGCGTAGAATGGGCCTGGGCCACGAATTATCAGGCCCCACAGTTATGTTTGCAAAACATTCATTTACATCTTAGAAAAATAAATTAAAAATTGTGCTCACTTAACGTTCATTCCCAAAAAAGTTACAATATTTGCCCGATGGTACTTAAAGAGTTAAAATATTTGCTAGATTGTTAAAATATTTGCTAGATAGAACTTAATTTATTATATAAGATTTTATAAAATAATTATATAATAAAATTATATAAAATAATTTGTATACTATTAATGTTACCTCATGTTTCTAAGTATACTATGCATTTATGATATGATGATTGTTGTAAATAAACCGAAATTAAATAATATTTTATATACTTAATAGTTTTCCCGTGCATTGTACGAATCAGCGACTAATATATATATATATATATATATCTAAGCATATAATGAAATATATAATGTAATATTCCCTATGTTCTATATTGTTATTGTTGGTCTTATTTAGGAAATCCATTTTTTTTTAATAAGAATGTTATTTAATGCGTTGTCTTTCAGTTAAAAATGTGCAAGTTTTCAAAAGTATTCTCATTAATTTAAATTCTAGTGATATAACGATTGACTTGTTAAATGAAGTAAGGGTAACTTTGAAAATTTGTTTATTGACATTCAAAAAGTACTACATTTTGGGATTAAATAGAGAATCAATAATTCATCAAAAATAGAGAATCAATAAGTTAGGACAAGATCAGTATTAATTAATAGAGTAAGACTTAGATACAATACTTTGATGCTATTTTTTTAAATTCTCATTTTAAGATTCTGCCTTGGGTATTATTTATTATGAGATGGAAGTATATTTTTTAGTTAATTAAATAATCACATAGCTAAATCTTAAAAGGAGAATCTAAAGAACAACACCTAAGGTATTGTACTTAAATTTTGTCCTAATTAATATGTGCTTTATTACTTGAGTCAATATTCAATCAGCTAACCAGATGATGGGCCATCAAATAATATTTTATTTGGAAATATATGATTAAAAGATACAATTATAAAATAAAATTTAAAAAAAAAAAAAAAAAAAAAAAAACAATTAGATGCTTCTAAGAATCTTGCAGTGACCCACCACTAAAATACTCTCTCTCTCTCATTATCAACGTTTGTCATCTTGGCAAGTTCCGGGAAATCTGGTAAAAATAGTATTTAATTGCTTAAGCAACTAGCTGTTACTGCATACATCACCAGCCCCAAACAAAAACTTTAATGCTGAAGCTAGAGAAGTTTGACCCATCTAGAGAATTCGCAGTCAAAATGGTCGATCTAGTTCAACAAAGGAGGGCAAAATTATCATTCCATGACGTTGGACTTGGTAAACTAGAGACACAACATTATGTCTTTTATTCCTTTCCACAAAAAATTAATAATTAAAAAAAAAATATTGCTTTTTTCTACCTAATTAATAAGACTTTGTACTATTTTTTTCAATATCAATTTTTTTTTTCTAATTTCATGCAATTTTGCTTACTTCTCCAACAAAAAAATAATGGCTTTTTTTTTTCTTGAAACATCATTCAATAGCTATTCACGTGCATCACACGGATTAGTGACTAGTATATTAGGAATATTAACATAAGTAGAAGTAGAAATGATTCATTTAAAGTAAGATTTTATAAAGAAAACGAAGATTTTGATAAGAAATTAATTTAAACCATTTTGAAATTTTATAATTTCTCATAATAACATTATAAAAATTAAGAGACAAAATTATTGAAATCATCGCAAATTTCTCCCCTTAATATAGCATTTTTCTTTTTCTAAAATAACAAAAATTGTAGTATTTATATATATATATATATATATTTTTTTTTTTTTTTCAAATTTAAGCAGATAACTAATTTGGAATACATGAAAAACTTGAACAATATTTAAAAAAAAAAAAAAAAAAAAAAAAAAAAAAAAAACTTGTCCAAGTTGAACAGGTTACAAAGAATTCACTAGGGCACCACATTTAATTGGATTTAACTGGATAATGTGCTTAAAATAATCTAATTAAAATATCAAACCGATATAGGTATCAAATCATTAGTCTAACTGGCGAGGCCAGCCCAAGATAATAACTATGGTTATACTTGATATAAGTCTTTGTTCATATTACATCATTTAATAAATTTTTATTGGACTAAAATTTTAAAAATCTTACCTTTAATTACATTTTCAATTTGGTCTTAACATGCACATTGATTTTTATGTTAATCAAATAGTATTTCTTATCTAATCCATAAACTCAAGTTACACTTGTTAAAACTTTTAATCATATTACATCACTCAATAACTTTTTATTAGATGAACATTTGAACAAAACCATGGTTGTATTACATATCTTCTTATACACATATGCTTGCAAAATTTCAAGATAATCAAAGATTAATAATTATTTCATCAATAAAATACTTAAATTTTAAGTTTTAGATTTTGTATTTTAAATTAAGATAAAATATGAGTTTATAAATCGAATAATAAATAACATCCAATTATCAAAAATTTTGTGTGTGTGTGTTAAAAAGAATATTGATAATGTGTATAGTCCAACAGTGAAAATTTTAAAATATTAGTCTAATAGAAGTGACCGATTGGTGTAACATTAACAAAGAGTTACACCTCTCTCTCTCTCTCTCTCTCTCTCTCTCTAGAGAGAGGGTTGGGTTTAAGTTATATCGGTGTAACTCTAAGTAATGTTACACCACCTAATATTTTTTTAATTAAATGTGAATTTTGATAAATCTACGGCTGAATTAGATTATCTTTGTATATTCTCCATCTTTACAAAATTAAATATGACCAAAGATCAATAGCCATATCATCAATCAATTATTTAATTTAAGTTTTTGTTATTTAAAATAATGTATAAAATATGAGTTTATGAATCGAATGATAAATTATATCTGATTGGCATGAAAATTGGCATGCATGTTTAGAACATATAGAACGTGTAATTCAACGGCATTTCAAAATATGAATTCAATAACAAGTTATTAACTGATGTAACATTACTTAGAGTTATACCAGGTATAACTTTAACCATTGTTACACCATTTAATAAATTATTATTGGGCGTGCATTTTAACAGATATACCATTGGATTACATTATATTCATATACTCTCCATACTTGAAAATCTTCAAGGTGATCAAAGATCAACAGTCATGTTATTAATTAATTGTTTAAATTCAAGTTTTTGTAGCTTAGAATTGTAAATTCATGTTATTGACTGATGTAACATTACTTAGAGTTATACCAGGTATAACTTTAACCATTGTTACACCATTTAATAAATTATTATTTGGCGTGCATTTTAACAGATATACCATTGGATTACATTATATTCATATACTCTCCATACTTGAAAATCTTCAAGGTGATCAAAGATCAACAGTCATGTTATTAATTAATTGTTTAAATTTAAGTTTTTGTAATTTAGAATTGTAAGGACCCAAATCGGAGCTTTAGCCCACTAGGAATAGTGGATGATAGCCCAACAGGCCCTAAACAATGTATTTGTAAGAGGATGGGTTTTACAAGATAAAGTCCTAGCAAATCCAATATGGGCCAAAGTTGACAAGAGTTATAATAGTAAGACTGAATGCGTAAAAATGATAGAAATAACGCTCCTCAGTCGAGTCCGAGGATGTGATGTTCTTGTATTTAATCAAGTTTATCTAAATATAGAGTGTTCTTTTTTTTTTTTCTTCCTTCTTAGATTATATGCCCCATTTTTGTGGTGGTCATTCACTTATGTGCTTGCCCATCTGGACCTCTTGGAAGCTTTGTGAGGAGATATTAGCTGGGATGACACTGTTCAGATGTCATATCTTCATAAATGCGGCTAGTTCATTTGGTGCAGCACATTTAATGTGGTGGTGACAGCCTTCTTTTCAAATATTTCTTCTTTTGTTGCTGGCCTAGATCTACTATTTTCCATGAAGTTTATATCCCCAAAGTAATTAACCCTCTCAAGATCTCCCGAGGTAGCTTGGCTCCTCAAGGGCCCCTTTCTCTTTGGCCTACTCTCCTAGGCCCATACAAACCTTTCAATCATCCTCGAATATTCTCTCATCCTCGAGCATGGCCCATAACCCAACGAATGTGCTCGGTTTACCTATCCTTACAAGAATAATTAATAAAAGATGAGTTTATGGATTGCATTGTAAATAACATTTGTTTGACAAGAAAATTGACATGCATGTTAAGCACATATAGAACATGTAATTTAATAATGATATTTTTAAAATATAAATTCAATATCATCGTAACATCTTGTGTAAAAGTCAATACTTTAAAATATCTGCTTATTCTTTACTTTATTACTTACTAGGCTTATTCTAGTTTTTTAAATTATTCAAAGAGTAATAAAGTAAAGAAGCAGCAAATATTTTGAAGTATTGACTTATATATATATATATATATATATATATATCAAGTGGTAAACCATACAATACACTAAAAACTTAAATATATATTTGATAGTATATATTAAATTAATAAAAAAAAAAAGTAAAACTAGAAAATTTATAATAATAAAATAATAATAAGAGATTGGGTTAAAGTTACACTTGGATTTCAAAATATGAATTCAATAACAAGTTATTGGATAGTATACATTACTTAGAATTATACCAAATGTAACTTTAACCATTGTTACAACGTTTAATAACTTATTATTGAATGTGCACTTTGACAAATATATCGTTGGATTACATTATATTCATATACTCCCCATGCTTCGAAATCTCTAAGGTGTTCAAAGATCAATAGTCATGTTATCAATTAATTGTTTGATTTAAGTTTTTGTAGTTTAGAATAATTAATAAAAGATGAGTTTATGGATTGTATGGTAAATAACATTTGATTGGTATGAAAATTAGCATGCATGTTAAACACATATAGAACATGTAATTCAATAGTGATATTTTTAAAATATAAATTCAATATCATGTTTACATCTTGTGTAAAAGTCAATACTTTAAAATATCTACTTCTTCTTTACTTTATTACTTACTAGGCTTATTCTAGATTTTTAAATTATTCAAAGAGTAATAAAGTAAAGAAGCAGAAAGTATTTTGAAGTATTGACTTTTATATATATATATATATATATATATATATATATCCAGTTGTTAGCCATACAATACACTAAAAACTTAAATATATATTGATAGTATATATTAAATTAATATAAAAAAAGAGTAAAACTAGAGAATTTATAATAAAAAAATAATAATAAAGGGTTGGGTTAAAGTTACACTTAGTATAACTTTAAGTAACGTTACATCACTTGATATTTTTTTAATTAGATGTGAATTTTAATAAATACACCATTGGATTACATTATTTTTGTATATTCTTCATGCTTACATAATTTAAAGATGATCAAAGGTTAATATTATTGTCATCAATCAATTGTTTAGATTCAAGTTTTTGTTGTTCAAAATAATGCATAAAAGATGAGTCTATGGATCGAATGGTAAATTACATCCGATTAGCATGAAAATTGGCATACTTGTTAAGAAGATATAGAATATTTAATTCGTCTGTTAGATTTTCAAAATATGAATTCAATAACAAATAATTGGTTAGTGTAATATTGTTTAGAGTTACATCAGGTGTAACTTGAACCTAACCTAAAAATAAATACCTAATTTAATTTGAGTTTCTTTAGAGAAGACAATTTAGGTGTAGTTTTGATTCCGCATTTTTGTCTCTTTTTTTTTTTTTTTTTTTAACTGTGAATGTTGACTTTTCCGTGAACATTTAAAAATGAGTCCTACCATACTATTCACACATTTAAAAATTATTTTACCACAGTATTTTCAGTTTTTAGCTGTATCCAAACGGACCCTTAGTCATGATTTATTTGGTCTTGGATTACTTTATCAAAAAGAAAGGATAAGTTTTAATTAGTTTAAACCAAACATAATACTATTTATAATTCTAAAAATTAAACTAAATTATATATATATGTATGTATGTATGTATATTAAAATGTTGAGATGGAAAATTTTGAGCTTTCAAAAATTTATGTGACAACCTTAAAGGAAGTAAATAAAAATTCAAAAACTTTCATTTTTGTATTATACTAGTAAGTAATCCAGTATTTGCACAAGAAAATTCAACAAAATACTATCTTTTCTCTTTGTTTTAATTTTTTTCTAAATTTATAATGTAAGGACACAATTCTCTGGCGGCCCAATAAGGATGTTGGGCTCGCGTACAAAAGATCCCTCACAATATGATTTGTAGAGAGTGGGCTTGAAAAGCTAGCCGCTGGTCACGGGGCGATGTCCGATCCTGGCTTTAGAGGAATTCAGGTAGAAAAAAGGGATTGGGCTTGAACATTTAAGCCCTTAGACGTCGCACCCTATGGGATGGGACTCCTCGGAGTAGATCCGAGGACCATTGAGGCCTTACCCCGGTTATCCAACGGCGGACTTTCTTCTGTGAAGTCCGGTGTTGTTGAGATGTTCTCCCCCCACGTGATATTTCCTTTTTGGAGATGGAATGGGCTCCTCTTTCGATTTACTTACTTTCTTCTTTTATACTCGTCTGCATTCGTTATCCTTCGTCCACGTGTAGGGTCAGTCTTTACAAACACTGACATTTGTCCCATCAGTCCAATCCCGGAATTGTTGGGGATGGTTTGATAAAGCTGCAGAGTACGGCTCTGTCAGGCGCTGGGTCTTATCTGGAGGGGTAGTAAGGATAACCTCCCCAAGGTATCTTGGATCTCCTTACGAATTCGTCCCTATACCAGTTTCACCCCTTTGTTCTGGTGGGACTATGGATCTGCCGAGGACTACACTGTCCTCGGCTGCCTCCCAAAATTCTTTTGTGCTCTGCGTTGTAGAGCTTGGGCCACAGCTCTCCTCGGATTGGGCCTGCGGACTCTCTAAGGGCAAATGGGCCTAGTCCACGAATTGTTGGGCCCCACATATAATTTGATAATTATAATTTTTGTTGATAGAGATATATTATGGTTATGTTTATATCCAGAATTATTTATTCTACCAGTAAAAGAAAATATGAGGTGACAATATTTTAATGGATATTGTAAATTTATGAGGTTTTGTAGGGAATCTTTAAGAATTAAAAACTCAATTAAAAAAAAATTAGCATAATGACGTAAAGAAATGTGAGATTTTGATTTTGATTTTTTTTTTTTTTTTTTTTTACTAATGTCATTAAAACCATCTAGTTAATTAGAGATTTTTTGATACTTTAATAGAATTTCCCCTATAGTAAATTAAATGTCTTAATAATTAAGGAGCCACTTATCAAAATCACATTAATTTTGATATAACACATAAATATAAGCAAAACAATTACTTGAAAATGTTGGTAACAGAATTTTAAATGGGTAATTAAACTACATATTTGTCAATATCTTTTATACTATATCTCACTAATTAGTAAATTAACTAATTATTTTTTGATAGGATATATTTCCTCAATTAAGGAATAATATTTAACAACTTTTAGTTTTGGTAAAATTTTATCATTTAAATTTCAACAAATTCAAATCCTATTCAAACTAAAAGTCTATTCTAAAAAAAAAATTGAAACTTAAATCCTACATAACAACCTATGTTTTCTTTCTAAAAAACAACAACCTATGTTTTGACTAAGGGATAAGATTTAAAAATAATTTAAAACAAATTTAAATTCTATTCAAACTAAAAATCAATTATCAAAATTTTGTAAACTTAAATTCGACACAAACCACATTTTTGTTTTTGTTTTTTCCCCAAGTTGCATGATTTAATAATAATTTAAAACAAATTTAAATTCTATTATAAAAATTTTCTAAACTTAAATCCCACACATGACACAACTGACGTTTATTTATTTATTTTTCCTCAAGTTGCATCTTATTAAATTAATATTTTATTAGGATATTAAGCTACAAAACTCTTAACTAAAAGATTAGATTTAACAATAATTTAATTTAGACAAAGTTTTATCATCTAAGTTTTATAAATTTAAATTCTACTCCCACTAAAAGTTATTCAGAACTTGTATATATTCAGTCATGGCATTTCGATACAATCTCTCTTAACCAAAAGGTCATCCCTATAATTAAATCTCATACAATACATCCCATGTTGTTGTATATATATATATATATATATATTTTTTTTTTTTTTTTTGCTTTCAAAATGCAACTTATGTTTATGTTTTAATCTAATAAATTCATCTTACTTATTATTCTTTACTTTTGAATTTGTGTGCAGGATATTATCCCAAAGGAAGTTTACTATAAAGAAGCAAAACAATGGACACTCATTTAAGTTCTTGGTTCTCTTATGTAAGTTTTTTTTTTTTTTTTAATTAATTTTATGCTCAATTTTTGAACTCTTTTGTGTATGTTTTGATTTTCAGTTTTGGTTATTATATTTGATTTGTGAGTGTGTTGATTTTTTCAATTAGACTATCACTAGGAAAAAAATCGGTATTGAGGAACTATTTTGTTTATTAGGGCACTTTTGGTACACTGTAATGATTATTACATGGAAATATGAATAAACATTACAAAGAATACATTAGGTTGGAATGTAGTATTACTATTCATTAGTTTATAATAAGTATTACTATTCATTAGTTTGGTGACCATTTAGGAATAGAATCTTGAATATGCATCCACAATTTGGTAGAGTATGAAAAGAAGGTGGAATGAAATCATTTTTAAGTCAAATTTTCTAAAATACTCTTATTTTATAAAATTATATTTACACTTTTTGAGGATCTAGCTTAACTTTTTTTTCAAAAAAAAAAAAAGCTTAACATTTTTTTAAAAAACAAAAAGTGGGAGAAGAATCTAGCTTATTATGTATAAATTTAATAATTAATATATATGTTCTTTGTTTAAAAATTAATAACTCCATAAAAGTTATATAAGAGAAAATAAAAGTTATATAAGAGAAAATAAAAGTTATACAAGGATCTAGCTTATTTTCTTTCTCTTTGAAGATGTGGCAATTAAAGGTTTTTTAGGAAATTTTGTAAAAATGTTATTACATAAGGTTAAAGAATAGACATTCAATGCTTTTGATAATGAATAGTTATTTCTCATTTTAAAGAATAACTATTCATAGTAATAAAAACATAATCAAATAACCAAATAGTTATATCATAAGAATATCTATTATATTACAGTTACTATTATAGTCTACTAAACATATGCCCTTATTGTTTGTGCTAACTAGGGGCATAGATTAAATATATCCCAAATAAGAATGATCAAACTTATTCCATATCTCATATTAAGAAATTAACACAAAACACAAAAAGAATTTTAAAATATAAAAATATATAAACACTAATAAAGTCTAAACTCCAAACAATTAGAACTTAAAGTAATTATTTTTATTAAAATTATTTATTTATTTTATAATTTATTATTACTATTTATTTAATAATTTAGTTCTACTTATTTTAAAATTTTTTATCTTACACATGAATCCTCATCAAGCCATGTATCACACTAGAATAATACTAGTGTGCAAATATATTATTATAGTAATATTAGTAGCAGTAGTAGTAGTAATAGTGTGTATATATCAGAATATGATTTAACTGAGTAAAGAAATCTCGCTCTCTTTAACGTGTTTCTCACCATCGTGAGAGAATATGCTATATCTTAATTGATGTAGCGGGATTGTTAAGTAGCACGCTGCTCCCATCATACAATATCCCGAGCATATACACTATAAGCTTCACGAGTCTACATTACACTACAGACTGAGCAAAACTCCACCAAATCAATACCTTTCTTTACCCACATAATAATCTATACAAAATTGCTCACCATATACATGTATTCTCATCTA
Source organism: Quercus lobata (assembly GCF_001633185.2). NCBI lineage: Eukaryota > Viridiplantae > Streptophyta > Magnoliopsida > Fagales > Fagaceae > Quercus > Quercus lobata. Next base: position 28,221,838 of record NC_044912.1, on the reverse strand, counting down.
TCAATTTTCCCCCCACATTTGAGTGTGCATACACCCAAAAGGCATCTTAGATACACTTCGCAAGAGCGGTAAGATTCTTTTATATAGAGATAGAATGCATGTAACTTATTATAATAATTTAATCTCAATATAATAACAATATAAATTACAAAGATAATATGGTTAATGAGATATTAATTAATATTGAAACTTCTTTTTTTAAGATGATGGGGAAGGGGGTGGAAGGGTTTAAACCACACATATATGACATTACAATTGATACCATTACCAATATTGAGCTATCACTTGAATCCAACTATTTGAGTTAATAGGGTATAATATTTCAAAATAAATTTTTTAATTACAAAATTATGAATATAAATATTCATTCATTTTTATTAGTAAAATGCAACAACACTAGTTTCTTTTATTTAAATAATTACACCAACACTTTCATAATAACTAATGAGAATGTTGCCACTTTTCATAGAGAGAAAATAATCATTTAATGCAACCACAACTCTTATGACGCAACTTTTTTGACTTTTCATAGAGAGAAAATAATCATTTAATACAACCACAACTTTTATGAGCCAACTTTTTTGATGTAGTTATGAACCTATGATATAGATATAGATAATGGGTTGAAAAAGTCAAAGTTAAACATGTTTTTCCCGGTAGGACTTCAAGTATTTAAAACTTGTATTTAATTATGTAATTTTTTTTCTTTGCCAACGTACATATCAGACAATTATAGGGAAAAATCTTTTAATGGTAGTTACAAAATGCAGGCTTGGAGTTTTGAATTCAAGACCTCACGAATTTTATGAGAACTTAGGAATTACTAGACTCACCCTTAGAGTTCATACTTGTCATCTAGCAATACATATTTTGCTCATATATACATTTTTCCTCTATTAATTTTCCTTTACCTTGTCTCCCTCTCTTGTTTCAACATCTCAAATACCTAATAAGTATTATAAAATATTTTGAACTACACATTTTGGTGATGGTTATGGAATATGGACCCAATATTTTTGTTGGTTATTTTGAGGGAAACAAAACCTTCAAATTAATAAATTAACTACTCTACTCAATAATAATATATATTTTTGCCTACTTTTTATTATTCAGCATCAAGCAACTTATATATAAATACATGACTTTACAAATTATACGGACCTAACATTTAGATTCAAATAAAAACATAATATCTGTAGATAAGATTTATTCATCTCACCCTTACCTATTTACCCAAGTTAATAACAAAAATACAATTTCAAAATAATAAAAAGACATAGGATAAAACACACATAAACAGTTACTAAACCAAAGAAACTACCCTAAGTCTCAATGCAACGTTCTATGAAAGTTCTAAGGACCACAAACAGGTAAAACAACCCTTAAAATTATATAATGTGATGTATATTTCTAGGATAGTGCCAATCTGAAGGACCACGAAGTCACGAACGAGTGAAACAGCTGTCAAATTAACAGTACTAGTACTATAGTATGGGCAAATTCCAACGCAGTCAAAGAATCGATGAATCTCAATACATTATTTATTATTATTGACTTAAAGTTCTTCTTCTTGCTTCTAGTGTCCTTTGATTTTTTGCCTGTGTCCTGTAGGCTATGGACAATGGTTAGATTTACACTTGTAATTTCTTATTCAAAAATCTATGACGTAAGCTTAAAATTTGGTCAATCACAGTATTTTGTATTACCAATTGTATTTGTATTATCTTCTCAAAAAAAAAAAAAAAATTTGCATTTGTATTAGATGAAGATTGAATGGTCAAACGAAATTAAGAACCATCTCACTTTGAACTTTGAACTTTCAAAGACTTTTTAGCCTCGAAGCCCAAAAACAAATACAGAGTATACATATAATCATGGTAATAAACTAAATCATGTTTTCAAATTGAATTTTAAGTGAAACACGATTTCAACGCATAAAATCGTTGAAACTGAATTTGAATTAAAAAAAAAAAAAAGGTTAGATTCCTAAATAGCTTTAAAATAATGTATTTATTTAGATAAAAAATTATTGAAATAATATAATTTTACAAATTTTGCCCCAAATATACTGTCTAGTTATTTAGTTAATTTGAATTGATAAAATTTGGCTATAAACTTGGTTATAATCTATGGTTACAACTTCACATAATATCTTTTTATTAGATGTGAATTTTAATAAATCCATCATTGAATTACATTTTCTTTTTATATCTTCCATAGTTGTAAAATTTCTAAAAAATTAAAAATCAATAGCTATGTCATCAATTTATTGTTTAAATTGCAAGTTTTATAGTTTAAAATTACGTATAAAAAATAGGTTCATATATCATGTACTAAATAACATTCGATTGTCACAAAATTTTATGTTGTTTTAAGAGTGTAAAGAATATGTAATCTAATGGTTAAATTTTCAAAATATATAAAAATGTTAATTTTTTTAAAGTTGTAACCTTAAGTGACAACTAAGTTTGTAGCCTTAGACTACAACTAAATTTGTAGTCAAACTTTTGTCTAACTCAAATTATGATATGTCAATACTAAATATTCATTTAATGAGGTTAAGATTTTTTTTGGTTTTCCTTTTATTTCCTTTTTTATTTTGCATTTTTGCTGCTGATAAGGCTTAAAAGTATATTAATTGACATGTGCCACACGATGCTTAGCTAGATAACATCAATTTTAGTCACGGGAACTTAGACCTTTGAGTGATTTTGCATTTTAGGATATTGCTTCAAAAATAAATTACCTAGAATATTCTTGGTTCATTAATAGATTAGCTCAAAAGTCATCAGCAGCTATAACTACATGTACGTACCCATCAAAATCGACACATTGTTACGAAACTCAGTCAAGTTAATTAGAGACAACATTCAAGATAGGTTCATTGTCTCCATTAATTGTTAAGTTAGGTATGTACATCACTTACTATGCAAGACTAGTCCAAATGTATAATAGGGCTATGGAAGCAGCGACGATAGAGCATTTTTGTCCAATCTTTTCTTGATTAAGTAGTAAAGGAGATTAAACTACTCAACTAATAAACACATGCATCTCACTGTCACTGTTATGTGTTGAATATTCTATAACATTCGGTACTATGAAAGTGATTACTCAGCCCTGTAACTCAATAGAAAAAGACTTAAAAGACCAAGTCTCCCTATCCTTCTTTGAAAGTCGCATAAGGCGCCAACAAAATATGCAGCTTTCCAAGGTCAACAATTTAATATATACTTACATTTCAATTAAACTCAAGGGGAAAAGGATTTCTAGTATAAAGTAATAAAGAAAAACACTCAAGGGGGAAAATGTGACTTGGAATCCTTTTCATGACAACAATTTGAGGGGCCTATGTGTGTGCCCATTGAATCTAAATCCAGTTGTCTCTTGTTTGGTCACATTAAATGAGCGAAATTGACATGAAAGGGAAGCTAAATTTTAGTCCAACTTACCATCCAATCAAATACCAAATACTACTATTTGTGAAACATGAGGTGGGAATTTGTTTTCCCAAAACATAAAAATTAAGTACGAAATCGATATTTAGTTGACTTAGAAAGACTTTAGGCTTATCTATGGACATGTTACAATGTTATAGGTACTTTAAAGATAGGTATCCAAGACTTAATTGATAAGGACCAATTTGTTAGCTCTTTTCTCCTCTTTTTCAGAGATTTAATTGAAAAGCTATCATTTATATGAATATTTGCATCACTAAACTATTAAAGAAATTCAAGCTTAGGGATTATTACTAGAAAAAAGAGAGGATAAATCATGATTTAATTTAAGAAAAAAATTGTGGGAAAGTTAAAAAAAAAAAAAAAAAGAAGAGAGGAAAATACATGTATAAAGCATGAATGATTGAATTACTTGGTAATTTGGTATATTCCTTACCTCTTACTCGTATTCTTATAGAGATTCCATCATCCAGAAAAAGTTGTAAGCTAATATAGCAATTCCTAATAAAAAGTTTTAGTAACCCAATTTAGCACAGCTTGTTCTTTCTTTTTTTGGCCAAAGTTTTTGAAACCTTTTCCCAGATCTTCTTTTTTTTTTTTTTGGTAAACATTTTTCCCAGATCTTTGCTAAATTATGCTGGAAGATTGTAATATACTAGCTAGCTACAAGCTCAACAGAACATTTTTCTAATCTGGCTATGTATTAACTTTGTTACTTTCTTAAGGGGTATATAAAAAATCTGTAGAAAACGCGTAACCTTAAAATTTTAACGTAAAATTCCAGGTAGCTTCTGATTCTAAAACACGTGAAGTTCAGTAACCGACCGCGCAGGAGACACATTATTGCAATGGTGGTTAGTCCCAAATTTCCAATTCCAAGTATGCGTTCCACGGTTTTTAGTGCATCCAAACATTTCCTAACATATTTCAAGATTTTTAGGGCAGTTCGGTAGGGCATTTCAAGTAACTTTTTGAGCATTTTAAATGTATTTACACACTTTTTCACCTACACTTATATCAAAAACATTTAAACAACGTTACTCAAACTCTTCTACTAAACACCCTTAATTTTTTTTTTTTTTTTTTGGTGTGGTTAGAAAAACACAATTTTACCATCTCACAATTATAACTAATACCGTGTTTTGGAACTAAAATTTAAGCCACCGTGTGTAACACTGTAACTTGCCTCGGTCAGTAGGGCAGTTACAAGGTCAAAAACTGCATGAAACACCAAAACACGTTAACAAACCAACAACCCCACATTTGTTAGCATTATAAAAAAAAATATCATCTGGGCCCTTAATTATCATTATTTATAATTTTTAAATAAACTAGTTGAACACTTTTTCTTTTTCTTTTTTATTAAAAAAACTAGTTGAATACATGAATTATTATTATTAATTAATATTTTATTGATATTGATTTTCTTCAAACGGAAAGGTGGTAGTTATAGATAAGGAAAGCTTAGATTAAAGTAATGATTAGCTTAGCGTCTAGCTAGGAAGATAGATACCTCTCTTTGAAAACAAATGTCAGTTGAAAATTTAACCGGACATAGATATATATAAATAACCTCTTGTTCCTTACAATTTCCCGAAGATTTGATAGACTACGGCACGGTAGCTTGTGGGGGTACTATCTTAAAGTCATATATGAAACCTTATGTAATATCCAAAAATAAACTTTTTTTTTTTATTCTCTTAATGGTGTCAAAATATGAACTTTCTTTCTTTTATTTCAAAATGGAGTTTGAGTATTTGAAATGGTTTTTGCAGAGAGAAAGAGAGAGAGAGAGAATGATGGGTTTTCCTTCTTTCTCAAGACTGGTTTAAGTGGGCTTATAGTTTGAAGTTCTGAAAAGCTGGTTGGTATGTATGGTTTTATTTCTATTTTGTCCTTGTAAGTTTATTTTGGAATTTCCTTTTGCACAGTTTTCTGGGAATTTGAAGCATTTTGTTGTTTTCATTGAACTTTTTTTTTGTCATTTCATCGACTTTTATCCGTATGTCGGTCTGAATTCTTGTGGGGTTTCAAAATTGTTTCTTGTTTTCTGTAGTTTGAGTCATATTTTCATGGAAGTTTACATCTGGGTTTCAAAATTCAAGAATGGACATTGAGCTAGTTCTTTGATTATTTGTGTGCCACTTCAGGACTTTTCAAATCTCTACGTAAGCTCTTGGGTTTTGAATTTCTTTTGTTACAGCATGAAGTTTGAGTAGTAGTAGTAATAGTAGTATTTTTTATGAAATTTATACCTCGGATTTGGATGTCAAGTCTGTCTGTCATTGGGAAAACGTTATCTGTGTCCTGGAAAGTTTTGTTCTTTGAATTTGATTTATATTTATAATATGATATGAATCCATTTCTCACTCTCTGTGGGTTTGGTCAGAAATTCTATTTTTAAATTATGTTTTGGAGCAATTAGAGATGTATTGCTTCTGGATTCTATGTTGTCTGTCGTTGTTTGCTTAGAGAAAAGAATATTCTAATGATCTTTTCAACAAAGAGGGAAATTCTTTATTTGTCAGTTCTGATTTTACATTAATGCTTCTGTTCGCCCTTGGCATGTTGGTTTTGTATGTTTCTTTTGTAAAATTTGACTTTGGCATATGTATAGTGGGCGATTTTGAAGAAGAAAAAAAAAGGACAAAATTTTATGCTATTGCAAATATCTCTGTTGTGCAGTTCTTGAATGAATTGGAAATCAAGGGTACCCCTCATTTTCCAGGATATATATCCTGAATATTTGTTTGTATATTGCTCCATGGCTGCAACTAACTGTTCTCTCATGGTTTTCTTTGTGATTTTACAGGTTAATTTCTGTTAGCAACAATGGCCACAGTAATGGAGAAAAGTGTAAAGGAAGAAGCTGACAATCTTGCATCTTTGCCTTCCTTATCTTCAGTGGTTGCAGTAGCTGTCAATGGAAACAAAAAAAGCAAATATGTAGTAAAGTGGGCACTGGAGAAGTGTGTTCCTGAGGGAAAGGTTATCTTCAAACTGATACATGTCCGTGAAAGGATTACTGGAGTTCCTACACAAAGTAAGCTATGTGCCTTCAAATTCATGCGTTCAAATGGGAAATGATATGTAAACTTCAACAGTTTGTTAAATTTTCCTAACTCATGTAGAAACTTCATAGGAACATAAGAAAAGGGCTAATTTTACCCTTTTAAAAAACAGTAAGGACAGGTCTATTCAGTTTTTTGTAGTCATTGAAGTAATGTTCTATCTGGTAATGCCATTTTCCATAAAGTTTATATTCAAAATGTGAAACATTACACTTGCCCAAAAAATAGATCAGGATTCTAATAGTGCTGACTTCAGAAAATTTCATACCATTTCTGCCACCTTGAAGGTCGTTAGCATGAATATGGTTCAGAAAATCATTGATTTGGATATCCATGTTGCATACAATTTATGTGGACATTCTCGTCTGGGGTTTGAATACATCCCTAGTAAATTTTACTATTGGGTTTTGTGTAAGGATTAATACTTTCCATTATGGCCTTATGGGAGAGTTGAGGAAAAAGAAAGGGGAATTGGAAGAAGTACCTATGACTGGAAGCTGAATTCTCAAGTAATTTGATGATTTTCCTATCCTTCCACTTTACTTTCTCAAAATTTAAAAACTGTCCTAGTGTTTAAATTTCAAACTTTAGAAAGACCACTTTTGATTATATAATTTTAAGCAAAAGAAAATAATTTGTGGTTTTCACCAAATAATCTTCTCTATGTTATTCCAGTGGGAAATTCCATTCCGCTTTCACAAGTACGGGAGGATGTAGCAGCTGCTTATATAAAGGAAATTAATTGTCAGACAAGTCAAATGCTTCTTCCTTACAAGAAATTGTGCGCTCAGAAAAAGGTCAATATATCTTGTGTTTTGAAATTTAATCTTGGATAAATTTAAGGATGGGATCTTAACTCACTTGGTTCTGGACATAGGTGGAAGTAGATGATATAGTTATTGAATCAGATGATGTGGAAAAAGCAATAGCAGAGGAGGTTGCTAAGCATGATATCCACAAGCTTGTCATAGGAGCTTCATCACGTGGCTTGTTCACAAGGTATTTACTTAGCATGTTTATGTCATCTGTACTATCATTTGTGCTATCATCTTCTATTTTAAAAGAACAGATTGGAAATATCATCAAATTCTTTCATATGTATCTTTCAAGCTCAATTCTCCATCTGCATCATGAATGCTCTTGTTAACAAGATACTATCAATGTTTGAAGGAAACTTAAGGGTCTATCCTCAAAAATCTCAGCGAGCACTCCAAGATTTTGTACAGTCTATGTTGTTTCGAGAGGAAAGTTGTCTTCCATACGCCCATCCAATACAGAAATGAATGGAAGCTTTAAAGATGACAGTAGTGAAACAAGTTGTTCTAGCCAGAGTTTGTCAAGCCACACTTCCAGCTCACTGACAGGTATATGCACTTTGCTTAAGTTCTGAGCTACATCTGCTCAATGAATAAGAGTATGGTATAAAATGCATTTTCAAACTAACCTGTGGAGGAATGTACTTATTTTTTCTTTTTTAAGGATTTCTGCTGCTTGCTTTATTACTCTGTCTTACATAATGCATAAATGTGTTATTAATAAATTTTGACATGTTTTTGCCTGATGTTGCACATAAACATGATGTTGAAAGATATTATTTATATTTGATGACCTTCAAAGTACCAATTCTATCAGCAAAATGATGGAGGATTCAGCAACTGCTGCTGGCAAGCCAGAATACAGCTCAAAGCTGCAATACATGCTTTAGAGACTCTTCAGAAAACACACTTCCTTTTCATATTAAAAATACAAATAATTAATTTCTGTGCATACTATATGCTTCTAGAAATGCAAACACAAAATTCTGCCACTGCATCTTTGCAGTGCTTCAAGTTTTCCAAAATTTTTTTTTTTTGGGGGGGGGGGGGGGGTGGTGTTCTTTTTTACTCTTTTAATTACGTTGTCTCAAAGGGTTTGTTACATTCCTACACTGACCTAAGTTTGTTTCAATACTAAATAAAGCATGCCAACAGTTCTAACTAGGATTTAAGTTATCCTCTCTCTCTCTCTCTCTCTCTCTCTCTCTCTCTATTGGAACTAAACTTGAAAACATGTCAATTTTTTATGGATTTTAGTTTAGTAAATTGGATTATTGGCTCATAATTTAAAGGATGACAAATTTATGAGAGGTGGTTTTACCGGATGAAAGTTGTAACTCATCTCTTCTTCTTTTTCCTGGCACGCACAGATTATGCTTCGGTTGCTTCGCACTCTCATTTCTGTTCTCCTTCACTACCAATGCAGCGATTTCAAGCTCTTGCTACTATTAACCACAACCTTCTTAAGACAGGAACAAATTCAGTTGAAACAAACCATTCTAGATGCCAGTCCTTGGATGTTGAGGAAAGGAAGGATGATATGAGTTCTTGTCCCAATAAAGCAGATTCTGAACCTGCATTGAATTGGTCCTATAGTTGCAAAACCTTGCCAATGGATGATCAATCATGGATTTCTGATCAAGCTTCCAACTCAGATGCTCTCACCGATTATCCTTCATCAGATACTCAGGTAGTCTTATCTAATTTCTTTTGACTTTGTATATCGGTGCTAATGAGCTGCTTGTCCAAAAATGCTTACCTGCTGGAAAATTGTGTTGGATTCTGCATGTGCTTTGGATGGAAATAATATATATATATATATATATATATTTGAATTTAAGTTGTATGTGATATAGCTTTGGTATCATTGAAAATATTAGGACATATAAGTTTCATTAATGAATATAAAAGGTAGTGCAAACCTTTTCCTTTTAAGATTTTTTCCCCTTTCGTTTTAAAATACATGCATTCTAGAAATCATGAAATTGTACATTGCTAAAGAGTCATTGCTTTACTTTTCTTTATACGTGAGAATAGTTTATGGTGATTGAGAGGTGCAAAACACCCTCTTTTGACAACTATGTAATATTGCAAAAAAGCATTTATCTAAATAATTGAGAGAGAAGTTTTTTTTTCAAGACTGAGAAGAGAATAATTTCCATAATATATATGTTGATTTCAATATACATTTGAAAGTCAATACAACACGTATTTGTATTTCTGAAGTTTCACATTGGTTTTCACTTATATGGGCAGGAAATTGATTTTGAGCTGGAAAAGCTAAGAATAGAACTCAGACATGTCCGAGGAATGTATGCAATAGCTCAAAGTGAGACAATAGGTGCTTCCCGGAAGGTAAATTATGGTTTTCTTTTGTTTACAAAAGATCCTTTTAGCTGCTGTTTCTCTTTACATCTAAGCTGGCTACATGTTAGATAAGTGATTTTCCAAGATTTTGGATTTTGATCAGACTGGTGAATTCTGGCTATTTTATTAATTATTTGTCCCTTAGTCATCTTGTCTTTCTTCTTCATTGCTTCATCTTCGATATCTTATTTGAATACTTCTAACAATGTATCTACAAATACAGAGAAAATAGAGTGAGATTCATGATTTTTCAGCTTCACCTTTAAATTTTTTAGCCACAAACTCCCCACACTGCACCACTGCCTTTATTCATGCCTATGAATAGTGAAGCAAGATACACATAGCCGATCTCAATTGCTAAGGATTAATGATTAAAGGTCTGTTTGGATAGAATTTATTTTGCTGAAACTGAAAACTGAAAACACTGTAACAAAATAATTTTTAAATATGTGAATAATGCTGTGGGACCCATTTTTAATGAAAAAGTGGCTGAAAAGTGGAATTTGTGGGTCCGTGAACAGTGTACGGATGTACTGTTCACTGTGGAAAAGTCAACAAATGCGGGCTGTAAAAAGAAAAAAAAAACGTAGAAAACGTGAACATAGTTTCAGTGCTATCCAAACCCCCTCTAAATAAGTTGAGCTAAGTCATTCAGGCCATCTGAAATTTAATATAACGTGAACTATGTAACCAAACTCTTGCCATGACTTCCTTTATTCATGCCTATGAATAGTGAAGCAAGATACACATAGCCGATCTCAATTGCTAAGGATTAATGATTAAAGGTTTATTTGGATAGAATTTATTTTGCTGAAACTGAAAACTGAAAACACTGTAGCAAAATAATTTTTAAATGTATGAATAGTGCTGTGGGACCCCTTTTTAATGAAAAAGTGGCTGAAAAGTGGAATTTGTGGGTCCGTGAACAGTGTACGGATGTACTGTTCACCGTGGAAAAGTCAACAAATGCGGGTTGAAAAAAGAAAAAGAAAAAACGTAGAAAACGTAAACATAGTTTCAGTGCTATCCAAACCCCCTCTAAATAAGTTGAGCTAAGTCATTCAGGCCATCTGAAATTTAATATAACGTGAACTATGTAACCAAACTCTTGCCATGACTTCCATCATAGTAAGCATTCATAACCCTTTTATTTTATATTTTTTGTAATTCTAGAATTTATAAATTGTCTACCTATATTGCAAGCTAAATGTTTTCCTTTGGGAATCATATATGGAGTCAATATCATTACTATTTACAAAAATATATGCAATGTGAATTCATAAATTTGCTTATCTATTTTGTATACAAGGGAACATCATCCAGCAGGCCTTTTTCTGAAGTTTACCCAAAAAAAGAAAAATAAAAAAAAAGGAGCACTGAACAAAGTAGTAGAACATGTAATAACTAATACGTCATATACAATCGACAAATTCATGGAAATCCTTCTAGGACACAATTTAGTGCAATCTTTTGGAGGGATGAAATGGTATATAGTTCTCTAATTAAAATATTTGGAGGATGGAATGCATTATCAATGTTTTCCAATTATTTGTTTGAATTAATTGTACTTCATCAGTCTTAGTGATTATATATCTGTTGTGGCTATTTCTCCTGATGGCTAATTGGGTAACAGAAATGTTCTATCTTGTGTTACATTACAGTTGGACTAGTCTGTCCACTAGGTACTTATTTTTATATTATCTCTTAATTGTTTCATTTCTTTAAGTAACATGCTCTTGTTATTTCCTTGATCAGCTACACAATCTCAGTGAACGCCGGATGGAGGAAGCAATGAAGCTCAAGGAGATAAATATCAAAGAGGAGAGAGCCAAAGAATTAGCAAGACAAGAGAAAGGGAGGCATGAAGCTGCAAAAAGAGAAGCTGAATATGTGAGAGAATGTGCTGAAAGAGAAGCCTCCCAACGGAGAGAAGCGGAGATGAAGGCTATTCATGATGCTAAAGAGAAAAAAAAGTTTGAGAATGCTCTTGTTGGTCCAGTGCAGCAATACCATAAGTTCACATGGGAAGAGATTGTGTCTGCCACTTCATCTTTCTCTGAAGATCTTAAAATAGGGATGGGGGCATATGGATCAGTTTATAAGTGCAATCTGCATCATACAACTGCAGCAGTGAAAGTTCTTCACTCCGAAGATAGTCACAAAAATAAGCAGTTCCTGCAGGAGGTAAACTATAAAGACCCCCCCCCCCCCCCCCCCAAAACAAAAGAAAAAGTGTCAATTGAATGAAGAAACAAAAATAGTTCTTTGATCATTATGTACACATATTTAAGCATACACTTTAGCAATTAAGCCTTCCCACTTTCTGCAATTCAGTTGGTTTCCGGTTTACAAGGTGCATTGTCACTTATTCACTAATTAGAAGGCAATTTAGTATATGCTTCGCTGTGTTCCTGTAAATAATGAGTGGTAATCTTTATACCTTGTGATGTCCTGTTATTCTGTAAGGAAAAACTTTAAAAGGGGGGAACATAGGATTACCCCAACTGAAATATTGACTGAATACTTACCTATGTTTTCCATTTGATTTCAGCTTGATATCTTGAGCAAAATTCGGCATCCCCATTTACTTCTCCTTCTTGGAGCCTGTCAAGATCGTGGTTGCCTAGTCTACGAGCACATGGAGAATGGTAGCCTGGAGGACAGGTTGCTCAAGAAAAATGGTTCACTTCCCATTCCTTGGTTTGAGAGGTGCCGAATAGCTTGGGAAGTAGCCTCAGCTCTTGTCTTTCTTCACAACTCAAAGCCAAGAGCAATAATCCATCGTGATTTGAAACCAGCAAACATTTTGCTTGATCATAACCTTGTGAGCAAGATTGGTGATGTTGGCCTTTCTACAATGCTTAAATCAGATGTTTCTTCTATGTATACTGTATGCTCTTACGCAGGGCCTGTTGGGACACTCTGCTACATAGATCCTGAGTATCAAAGGACTGGGATACTATCTCCACAGTCCGATGTTTATGCTTTTGGAATGGTGATTTTGCAGTTGCTGACTGCAAAACCAGCAATAGCACTAGCCCATGTGGTGGAAACTGCTTTAAGTGATGGTAAGTTATTGGAGATTTTGGATCAAGAAGGCGGGAATTGGCCAATTGAGGTGGCAAAGGAATTGGCTGAAATGGGACTGAGCTGTGCTGAGCTTCGGCGTCAAGATAGACCTGATTTGAAAGATAAAGTACTTCCTGCACTGGAGAGATTGAAAGAAGTTGCTGATAGGGCTCGAGATTCAGCTTGCAGAGTGCCATCTGCACCTCCTAACCACTTCATCTGCCCAATTCTTAAGGTATGCTGCACAATCTTCTACTGCCAACATCTTATAGCTCTTTGTTTGGGGAAAAAAAAAGGCTAATGTTCTTGTAAACTTACATTGTGATAATGATTTGCTGCATGTTATATTTAATTGGATGTTTGTTAAATTTTATTCATCAAGTGGGTTGAATTTTATGAGTCTGGACATAGCAATATGATTCAGTTTAAATCTAGTGAGTACCAATTTAAAATATTCTAATGCCTAGATATGTTTCTTTTTTTTTTTTTTTTTTTTTTTTTTTTTTTTGGTATTTACTATTTGTACAGGAAATGGTGACCTGTTGGTCCTAGAAATCTGAAAGTAAAAGTGTACAACCTCATATAGGGAGGAAAGGTCTTGTAATTTTGGAAGAAGCAGATGTAGTATAAACATAGATCTGTCTGGGCTAATGCTTGTTTAAAAAGGCCATATTTTATATTACATTTGAGATTTAACTCCTGTTTTTCAGTTCTCCAATTTCAAATTGGGATTGATAGACCTTTTGCTTTTGCTAATTTATATTAGCTATAAACCTCTTTTAACTTCAATTATACACCCCCTATATTTAGTATAAGTAAATGATAAAAAGAATACATGTGACCGATCTTGACTAGTTTGTTGACAATCTACAGTGATTGTAGCTTTCATTGTCTTCATGAATACCCTCTTGCAATAATTTGTCAATGAAATGTTATTTAATTTTGTTACAGGATGTGATGGACGATCCTTACGTTGCTGCGGATGGTTACACTTATGACCGCAGAGCAATAAAGCAATGGCTTGAAGAGAATGATACATCTCCAATGACAAATATGCCATTGCCTCATAAGAATCTGATACCAAATTACACGCTTCTTTCTGCAGTTGTGGAGTGGAAATCCGGAATCCAATAACCATCCTCTATTGATTTTGCAGAATTACATCGACAATTGTTAGTGAATCATGAACCTTCTTTTTGTAATTATAGTGGATTAGTTTAGAGGCCAATGACATTTCTCATTCATAATTATTTAGGACAATGCTGACACAGTTGTTTCCTTGCGGATTCCTTAATTGAAAACTCATCATGTAATTATATTTTTTGTGGGGAAAAAAGGAAAGAAGCAGCAAGAAACAAAAGTCAGCTGTTAATGTTTTAGGTGCTACTTCTCCGTGTGGTTTTGCATATTAGAGTGCATGTGGTTTCAAATTTGAAAGATGGATTGTACATACAAAGAACATCTTTCTTTTGAAAGTGTAAAGGTTTGTTTGGTTATGTTGTTTAAACAACGGTTTTTATTATTTAATCAATACAACACGTATTTTCACAACATTTTTTTACTCACACGTATTTTTATAACACTTTTCTATCTACATATATTTTCACAACACTTAAATAACGTTATTAGAACAATGTTACTAGAACATCATTGTTATGTATAAACTCCACGTGGTTCTCCTATTAGGCCATTCTGCAGTGCAAGTCTCAAAATATCAAATAGCATATTTTGTGTCATCCGATATTAGCTACTATGGTTAGTGCAGCTTCGTCTAAGATCCAATTTTCAGTTGAATCAAACTAAGATTATAGGCTTTAAGAGAGAGAGAGAGAGAGAGAGAGATCTTATGAAATTGAATAATTGTGCACGTATTTTAGAAGTTGTAATTGACTCAACTAACGGAAATGTGATGCTAAACATGCTTGTGACTGATGGTTCTGTTTGCATCTTTAAAATTTTGCAAAATAATTTGGATAAAAGTCATATTAAATTCAATTACGACATGTGGAGCGTAAAAAGGAATATTGTTAGGGTAGCTTCAATTTCTCAATATAACATATAGTGCCCATTTGGATTCAGCATTTTCCGCTGAATCTTGGGCTACGTTTTTTGATTTTTTTTTTTTTCCAGCCACACTATTTGACCAAGTCAACCGTGAATAGTATACTCGTGCACTGTTTACAGACCCACAAATTTCACTTTTCAGCAATTTTTTCATTAAAAATGGGTCCTACGATATTATTCACACATTTAAAAATTATTTTGCTACAGTGTTTTCAGTTTCAGCAAAAATAAGCTCGATCCAAACGGACCTAGAGGCACATTAATTTTTTTTTTTTTTTATTTTGTTTTGTTTTGTTTAGTTGCACATCATTTGACTAAAAAACTTGGTTTAAGCCCAATTGTGTTACATTAAATTAGCCACACATTCTTGTACTTAAATTTTTGGGGAGATAGCAATTTGGGAACACTTAAATTGCAAGGTTTTGCAAGGTTAATATAACATATAATGAAATTATTTGACCCAAAATTTTAAGTCAATGGGTTTAGGTCCAATTATGTTATATTAATTACATATTCTTGTCACTAATAAGTATCTATTAGAGGTTTTCTAGTTTTATTTTTTATTTTTTTATCATGTTAATAATGGTATTTTTGTAATCATGCTATAAGCACTAATATAAATATGGATAAAGTTTAGCTATAAAATTGGTTGTAATTTAAGGCTACAAATTCACTCAATAAAATAAATATTACTACATATTTTAAAAATCTAATCGTTGAATTGCATGTTATTTACACTCTTAATACACATGTCAAATTTTGTATCAATCGAATATTATTTACTTTATGATCTATAAGCTTATATTTTATGCGTAATTTTAAATTATAAAAATTTGCAATTTAAAAAATTTATTGATAATATAGCTACTGATATTTAATATTCTTGAAATTTTGCAAGCATAGAGGATATAAGAAGAAAATGTAATCTAATGGTGGATTTATCAAAATTCACCTCCACTAAAAAGATATTGAGTAAGGTTGTAGCCTAAAGCTACAACAAATTTTGTAACTAAAAATTACAACTAATTTTGTAGCTAAACTTTGTCTTATAAATATATGCTAAGGCATGAGACTAATTGATAATGACTTCAAATTTTTCTTTGTTTCTTTTCTCTTTCTCTCTCTTTCTATTCTTCTTTTCATGGGTTTCAGTAAACTCAACTAGTAAAGTTTCTGATCGTAGAATAAGAGATCTGTGGTTTAGTCTCTACCTATACCAAAAATTGATTATTGTCTTACTCTGATGATAAAGAGCCCTTATTAAAAACCATAGGTTGAAACTATTTCCAAAAAAAAAAAAAAAAAATCTTCTCTTCCACATTCTTCTCACTTAATCCTAAATCTTTATATTCTACAACTCAACTATTTTCAACGTGACACTTCACTACGACAACAATTTTCAATGCGACACTTCAATACCAGCTAACCACATTACTCATGAGTCATGAATATTCTAACAAATATATGCGTTTTGAAAAGTTTTTTTGGGAGAGTTTTGAAAAAGACAGGATACATATAAGCGGGTAAATAAAGATTTTTTTTTTTTTTTTTTGGTAGAGGTAAATAAAGAATTTGGATTGTGTACAATTTTTACAAATCTACTGTAAACTAATGTTTTAAATAAATCATGACAAAGCAATGTTACCTTTTCTTGGGCTAACTGTTGAATTGCGTGTTTTTTACGTTCTTAATACACATATTAAATTTTGTATTAATTTGATATTATTTATTATATGATCTATAAATTTATATTTTATGTATAATTTTTAGCTATAAAAACTTGTAATTTAAACAATTTATTAATGACATAACTATTGATCTTTAATTTTCTAGAAATTTTACAAGCATGAAAGATATAAGAAAAAGATGTAATCCAATGATGGATATATCAAAATTCAACTCTAATAAAAAGATATTGATTAAGATTGTAGCCGAAAACAATGCAAAATTGACTAAAGCTTTTTGACTGTTTTGAGTGTGGTAAATTAGCTAGCTTCATGTTCCCCCCAAAAAAAAAATTTAGATAGCTTCATTCAAATGCTCCAGGCATTCTTACTGCAAAGTAAATGAAAATCCAAAATAGCCTAATCATCCAGTTTCATGGTAAAGATAGTCACTCAATAACCTTTACAGGTCCAGTTGCTGAGGTAAATACAAGTATAATAAGATTGCATCTGTTAATGGCGGATCTCTTTAAAAATAATTGTCCCTCCACAATGTCAAAGTTGGGACCAGATAGATTACACAATCTTGAGCTGCTGATGTTTGACAATTAAGAATTCTGAAAGATGACAAGCATATAATCACCAATTCCATGATCCTCATTGGGTGGCCAGTAAGTGCAACTTTTGCTTCGAGTAATTAATATTTCTCCATAAACATAAATATTAGCAACCCTACAACCTTGTTTGGATGGACAACCAAAATTTTCAACTACTTGGCTTTGAGAGTATACTCATTTACGCTTTTCATATATACCTTGATGACACCATCTTTGTCATTGTCATCAACCATGTTGATTTTGGAGAATTGATATACAATAAATATCCCAAAATCAATTGTCACAATGACCTACCATCGGTACCTCTGCAAAATCCTAAAGCTTCTTATTTTCTAATATCTTCAAGCTTCCAAAGGACCTGCTTAATATTTGGCCTGAGAGAAGGTGAAGGAGAACAACAAGCCATAGCAAGCTGAAAGAATTTGAGAATGCATTCTTCAGTAACCCAGCTTTGATCATCATTGCTGTCTCTTAGAAGTATGTTGGGATGGAATAAGTCTCCAATCCTATGCCCCAGAACTGCATTTCTCATAAAGTTAGGAAGGTAAAAATCCTCATCAGAGGTTGGGTTCTCATTGACTGCTTCCTTCCCTGAAAGCAGTTCAAGTAAGATTACCCCAAGGCTGTATATATCAGTTTCTTCGCTTGCATCCTTCATTTTGATCAGCTCTGGGGCTTTGTAGCCCTCAGCTGCTGAAGCTTCAAGCATTTCTTGGCTAGCAGTAGCATTCAACAGAAGATATAGTCCAAAATCCGAGACGTATGGTTGGTACTTTCGATCCAAAAGTATGTTTTTTGACTTGAGATTTCCATGGATTATAGGCTTCAGAAATCCTGTATGGAGATGTTCCAATCCCTTGGCTATACCAATGGAGATGCTGTAAATGATGGCCCATTTGTGAGATTCATCGCTTCCATCTGCCAATTTTAAACACAGATTTTCTTTTCAAAATGATTGAATTTTAGTTGAACATAGATGGTACAAAGAGAAATTAACTCAAAAACAGCTTCAGAGATTGTATATGCAGGCTAGATATGTCCAACAAAGAAGCAAATGTCTAAAAAAAATTAAAGGATAACAAGGTGAACTAGCATTATCTTCATACCATTTTCAAAGGAGAAACGGAAGAGAAACTGACAATGGTAGGTGAGGAAAAGATTCCAATCTAGTTGCTTGTAAAACGTGCATAATTTATGCATAAAAAACAATTTCCGTTTCAATTCATGCAAGCAGGTCTAATCCATCCCCCTCTAAAAATAAAAAATAAACATTAAAAAGTAAAAACCATGTTACTATCCCTTTCTGTTTCACTATTTTTATATCAATATTGGGAGCAATAATTGAAGAGAAATGGTCAAAAGTTTAGTAAAAGAAAATTCTTTTTGAAACATATGATCAACTTAAATTATCCCCTCGTAATTGTGCAGCTGATAGATCCTCAACTTGCTTTTTATTGTTAGATTCTTAATTGAACAAGATCCCAAGAAAAGCAAATCCTTATCTCAAAAAAGAAAAGAAAACCCGAGATATTATGACAAAGAAGGTTGAAAAAAAAAGAACACAGACTTTTTGTTTTTTTTGAGAAACAGAAGAACACAAAGACTGAAAATTAAAGAAATATGGAAAATTAGAAAGCTGTACATATATCAAACATTCTACTTCCTTTTCCTTTCCCTAATTAAATCAGGAATTGCTCCAAAAAAAGAAAAAGAAAAAAGAAATCATTCAACAATCTATTCAAGATCAAGCAACTACTACCAATATTAGGAAAGCAATTAATTCAACTTATCAAAAAACCAAAAACAAAATTATTCAGTCTCTTTCCTGAGAAAACAGAGAAACTGAATAGGAGGATAAAGATTTTGATTTTGATTTTTTTAGTTTTTAATATGCTGTTTTACTTGTAGAAAAACTGGAAGCTCTTTTCAACTAAACATACTTGTTGGACTGGTTTCTATTTTCATTTCCAGCTATACAAAAGAAAAGAAAAGAAATAGAATATTAGAAATGTGGCTTACCTCTAATGAATTCTGCCAGATTGCCCAGCCTATAAAATGGATGAACAAGAAGCTTTTCACCTCTTGGCCCTGCATAGAATCCAAGAAGAGAAACCAAGTTGGGATGCCTTAAACACCCCAGAAGCTGAATCACATCATCAAATTCTTCACCTCTTGTAGTGCACACTGGCCTTAAAAACCTCAGCAGCCTCAACTTGTTGCTTCGCTGCAACAAGGCCTGGTACAGTGTGCCATAGTTGGATTTTCCTATGACTTCTCCAGGAGCATCCAATATGTCACTGATTGCGAGGTCTTCACCATCTTGGAAAGTCACCAGGTTCTCTATCATTTCCTCATCTCCATGACCCTTTTCCATGATTTCTATATCTTCACCACCATTTCTCAACACTCTTTTGCGGTAGAAGAAGAAGTAAAGTATGAGAATTATCAACAAGATTGTTGAAGCTAGTCCAACTACTAGTTTCAGCATGTGGGTGTTTTTCATTCTACCAAAAGTTTGATTATTTTCTGAGAGCTTAGTGAGAGAACCACTATGAATGACAGTATAGATTAATACATTCTTGGATTGTGTGAATGAGTAAAAAACAAGGAATTAAGATCTGAGTGGAAGGTGTTGGATTGGAAAGTGATTGATAGCATGGAAATCTGGTTCATTATTAATGACAGTTGAAAGTATAGGACATGAGGAAGATCAAAGAATTGAAGTATGTTTGGGTGTGAAACCCAAGATTTTTGTGAACTATGTTAGAGGGGAAAAAAGGAAAAAAATAAAGTACTAGTTGTCAATTGAAAGTAAGTATTGGCAATTGGGATCCAAGGACCATGAGAGGCTTTTTACATTTGTATTTTGTAGTGAGAAGGTGAAAACAAAAAAAGAGAGCATATGTACGCTGGCTGAATCTAGTAAGACAGATCTATAGCCATGTGATGTTTCTCTCTAATTTTTGACGGTAGAGTTTCGAAAACTATTAAATATTAAATGTGTACCCTTCATTTTTCACATGAACAACTGTGAGTCTACTATATATTTAATTAATAAGACTAACAATTATGTGAAAAGAAAAAAATACGCATTTATAATATTTTAAGAGGACACAATAATTATCTGCAGAGTTTGTGTTACTTTTTTTTCTTTTTCCTTTTTTGTTTTTCATTTGTTCTTGGGGGTAGTAATTTATTAAGATTCTACGATTGGATTTGTTTAACTTTTACTTCGGAGAGGTGAGTACCACCTTGGTTTACCAAAAAAAGAGTAGCGCCTTAATTACAGGAACTTTTTTTTTGAGAGTCTAATTACAGGAACTTGGTCCAACACGTAACTTACCACACAGAGCCTTAAACATGGCGGCGTTAGGTAAAGTTCAGGGGGGTTCAAATGAACCCCCGGAGCTGGAATGTATTTTTATAATATATAATTTTTTTATATTTTATTTTTGATTTGTCTTCCTAAAATGAAAATTTCAACATCCTGAATTTTTTTTTAGTTCAGTTGAAATAAGGTTAAATATGATCTTTTTAGCAATATCTTGATCTTTTTAAACCCAAAAAAAAGCCCAACGACAAAAGTAAAAATTGGTTCATCTTA